>NC_056745.1:763611915-763704415 GCF_019279795.1 Protopterus annectens
TGTGGTGTCATCCCAGGGGAACCCAGTATCTGTCAGCCTGAGAAGACATGGTCAACAGGCCATGCTGCTTTGCCAGAGATGGTGTGCACCTATCTTCTATAGGCTTTCGGATACTGGCAAAGGCTCTTGCCTCCCACATAGTGCCTTTTTAAAGCAATGTCAAAGCAACAAAATTTCCGTCATAACAAAATCCACTCAAGACAAAAAAGAAGTTATGTATCTACCATAACGTTCCATGTTTATTGTCCTCTTGCCCTTCTTTCTTAATGGATGGGTACGAAGGTGATCATCGGCTCCGACTCAGTCAAAATACACTAACTCGAAGTCTTTCACTTGGCTCATGGCTGAATACTATATATATATATATATATATATATATATATATATATATAAAATAACACATAAGAGGAAGAATAACAGACTTCAGAGGAACTCTCTCAGTAGAAGGAAATAAATCTCTCATCTGGATCCTCTAGGAGCCTTGGTTGGGGGAAGGAGGGGGGACGTAAGAAAGAAGGGCGAGAGGACAACAAATATGGAATGTTATGGTCAGTACATAACTTCTTTATGTTACGTTGTCCTTCTCTTTTTCTTTCTTACTGGATGGGACAGCGTCCCTAGCACCGTGTTCCTGGGTGGCTCATGGGAGTACACCTTTGAGCACTGTGGACCCAAAATAAACTCTGTCCCTGGAGGCCAAATCTACTTTATAAGAGTAATAAATGTATGGGGTATAGCCAATGGAGCAGCTGCACAAATACTATCCATAGATAATCTAGCTTGGAAAGCTAGGACATTGCTAGAGCTCTAGTTGAATGGCCTTTGACTTTGAAAGGTAAACTTAAATTGTTTGAAGTGTATATAAAGGTAATACAACTGGAAAGCCAATTAGACAGTGTAACATTTGAGACTGCCTTGCCTTGCTTTGTTTGAGAAAAGGAGATAAAAAGCTGGTCTGTTTTTCTGAGGTTTTTGGTTCTGTGTAGATAAAATCTCAATTGTCTGTGTACATCCAACTGATGTAGTTTGTATTTTGCCTTGCTGGTATGATTAGGAAAGAAAACTGGGAGTTCAATAGACTGGTTCACATTGGTCTGTGAGCAGACTTTTAGCACAAAAGATGGATTAGTCCTCAAAGAAACTCTATCCTTATGAAAAATTAGATATGTTGGGTTGATTGATAGGGCTTGCAACTCCGAGACTCTTTGTGCAGAAGTAATAGCCACTAACAAAATGGTCTTCCAAGAGAGAAATTTTAAATCGCATGAAGAAGCAGGTTCAAAGGGGGTAAAGTTAGGTAAGTAAGAATGAAATTCAGATCCCAAGGTGAGAGAGGTTCTTTTATGGGTGGTCTCAACAAACACGTTCCTTTTAAAAAAGCTTTACACAGCCTGTGAGACATTAGATTAAGAGTGTGTTTACCGATATGATAGTTAGAAATTGCAGCTAACTGAACCTTCATTGTAGCTGCAGTGAAGCCTTGCTGGAAAAGTTCTGCCAGAAATTCTAAAACTGAACTAATAGAAGCATAGAAATGATCGATGTCTCTCACCCTTGCCCAGTAGGAGAACCTTTTCCATTTGCTGGAATATAATTTTCTGGTCAACGCCTTATGAGAAGAGACCAAAATATGTTTAACTACTGGAGTAAAATTTTGAAGCCTGACTATGTTTGGAAGTGGAGCAGCCAAGCTGTCATACTGAGGGTCTGGAGAGATGGATGAAGCGCTCCTGACATATGAATCAAAAGGTCTGGAACTAGGTCCAGAGCCCATGTCTTATCCTGAAGATGAGGCCAGAGGAAGAGGAACCAAATCTGAAGAGGCCAATATGGGGCAATGAGAATTAGCCTGCTTCCCAAGATTTTGGCTTTCTGAATGACTTTGGGTATTAGAGGTAATGGAGGAAAGGCATATAGTAGTCCCAAGGGCCAATCATAGATGAGTGCATCTCTCAGTGTCTCCCCCACTGGGGGGATTAGGGCAAAGTAGCTGCTGCATTTGGTATTCAGGGGGGTTGCAAACAAATCGCAGCAAGGCTGGCCCTAAGTTCAGAAAATCTTGTCCGCTATGCCCTGTTTCAGAGACCACTCGTGGGGCAACAAAATTGCCCTGCTGAGCTTGTCAGCTATTACGTTGGATTTCCCCAGGATATGCTTTGCTACCAGAAAATGTTGGGAAGAGATTGCCCATTGCTAAATCCTCAGGGCTTCTCGACAAAGGGGGTATGATTTGGTTCCTCCTTGTTTGTTTATGTACCAGACTACAGACACGTTGTCTGACTGGATTGCAATCATTCCTAGTGGGAGAGAGTCCTGAAGTGCTTGCAGTACCAGAAGCACTGCTCTCATCTCTAGAACACTGATGTGCAACTGGACCTCATGTTTTTTCCATGTGCCTTGAACTGTTCTTCCCAGATAATGCTCCCCCCACTCTATCTGAGAAGCTTCTGTGGTCATAGTAGCAACAGGTTGTTGTGGAACAAAGGGTCTTCTGATGGTCACACGATCGGACTGAAGCTACCAGGGCAGATCTCTCTTGCATGAATCAGTTATCCTTATCTGATGGGACATAGGAAGCTCTTGAAGAGATCATTGAGCAAACAGAAGCCACTGAGGGATTCTCATGTGCATCCTGGCTAGAGGGACTATAGTTATGGTTGATGCCATGGTTCCAAGGACTGTTAGAACTACTTTCACTTTTATCCTCTTCTTGGGAAGTAGGTCGACTATTTGTTGTCTGAGGACCAAAACTCTGTCGGGCGGAAGACAAGCCATCATGGAAACTGTGTCTAGATCTGCTCCTATGAATGTAATACGCTGACTAGGCAACAAGGCAAATTTTGGAAAATTCACTGTGATGCCTAACTGAGCACAAATCTTCAGTGTAGTGTCCCTGACCTGTAGAAGTAGAAGCTTGATGGTGGCAGTTAGGAGCCAATCATTCAGGTATGGAAACACTTGGAATCCCAGACGTCTCAGGGTGAGCCGTTACTACTGCCATGCATTTGGTGAACACTCTGGGGGCTGTAGTGAGACCAAAGGGGAGAGCTCAAAACTGATAATGACTGGCTCCCAGCTGGAAGCATAAATGACTCCTTGATGCTCTTTCATTCTTTATGTGGTAGTACGCATCTTGGAAGTCTATTGAGCATATCCAATCATCTTTCCCTAAAAAGGAAAGAATTGACTGCAGTGTCACAATTTGGAACTTGGACTTCTTTACAAATTTGTTTAACTTGCTGAGATCCAAAATGGGTCTCCAACCACCTGTTCTTTTTGGTACTAAAAAGAATCTTGAGTAAGTTCCGAATCCTACTTGGTCTGCGGGGACTTCTTGGATAACTCACAGAGACAGATAACTGGTTCCAGCGCCATGGTTTAAAGCTAAATGCCAAAAAATGTATAGTCATACCCTTTGGCAAAAACAATGTGCCCACAAATTACCACATAGGCGGAAACCCATTAAGTACAGAGAAAGTTATTAGGGACCTGGGGACCCAAGTTGATAGCAATCTCTCCTTTGAAAACCACATTGCCAAAGTGGTTAGAAAGACCTTCTACATAGCCCACCTCATCACTAAGGGTTTCACATCTAGATCAAGAGAGGTAATCGTGCCCCTTTATTCATCCCTCATCAGGCCCATCATAGAATACAATGCCCCTTTCGGGATGTACCTTACCCGACACCTGCAGCAATTAGAAAGACCCCAAAAGTATCTCACCAAGAGGATCAAGGGTCTCAAACAGATGCCATATGCTGCTCGGTTAAAAACTCCAGCTCTACTCAGTTGCATACCGCCTACTTCGAGGCGATCTATGCCTGACATACAAAGCTATGTCAAATCCAGAATTAATGGACATGCTCCACCTCAGTAAATCTTAATCCCTTAGAGCCACACGCTCGAGGGACTTGAACCTCAGCACAGAAATAAATAGAACTTGCTGGAGGGACAGGTTCATAACCCAGAGGCTCCCTTCGCTCTGGAATAGAATTCCAGTTCATGAGAGGCAGAGCACCTCACTGAATCTCTTCAAGAAAAATCTCGATAAGTGGATGGGGGATCGTAGGTTTGTCCCAGGGATTACTCCCGTGTCACTATTAGACAGAGGCACAGTAAACTAAACCTTAAAAAGGGCACAGTATACTCAAATCAAGGGGTGGAGTAAGCCATATAGAATCGGGCTAGGCTTATAATTGCCCCAGGGCAGATAGCCTAGTATGAACCTATGAACCTATGAACCTATGAACCTATGAACTCTTTTGTCTAGCAACATTTGAACTGCTATGGTTGCTTGTTACCTCTGACTGAGTGGAACATCTGGGATTTTTCTGATCTGTGGAATGGGCTGGCAAAAGGGAATGGAGTAACCTCTGGATATTATACTTTGCACCCACTTGCCTCTTGTGATATCTCACCAGGCTTCTGGATACAAAGCTAATTGCCCCCCAACTGCCTCCAGAGAAGAGCAGGCGGGCCTCCTTTCAGAAGTGCTGATAGGGTCAGCCACAAAAGGAATCTCTGTCACCCTGGTTTTTCGGGCCTCCCCTGCCTTGTGGGTGACATCTACCATTACTGCCTCCCCCTCTGCCCCTGGGGAAGGTTTCACCTTGTGTGTCTTGAAAAACTCCCTGGGATCTCTTGAACCACATTTTGCCTCTCTTCTGACCTTTAGGATAAGGTCTTGAAGGTATGGAAAAATGCACTCCAGTGGCATAGAGAGTTTTCCCTTCCTGCTTGCACCTGGTGACTGTGCCCTTGACTTTAGGTCCAAAGAGTAAGGAACCATCAAAAGGGGTATTGGTAAAGGTAGACTTGAAAGGTTCCACAAAATTATACATCCAGGAGTATCTCCTAAGGGAAACTTCTGAACCTGCAGCTCTACTCACTCCATCGGCTACATAGGAGATCAGTCTCATGGAGGAGTTGACTATGGAATTTAAGGAGGATAGTTGAGAGATCACTTTGTCTGAGACCCCCGCAGCTAATGAACCTTGAGGAGTATCTCCTAACTCCTTCAGGAGATCTCTTTGAAGTCTCATAAAGTGTGTGAGGTAGTTCAGCGATTTGAGGGTGAAAGTCGCTGATGAAAAAACATGCTTCCCGTGTCTGTCTATCGTATGAGAATCCTTATTTGGCAGATGGACAGACAAAGACGTCTCAGAGAGTTCCTTCTTGGTGGCTGCTGCCACTACCATAGCATCTACAGGTAGACCTTTTGAAAGAAAATCCTTATCCGAAGGGGCTGACAGGAACTTATTTGGCCTCAGACTCCCACGCCTTCTGACTAACCAAATCCATAAGCTCATTGAAAGGCAGAGATACCCAGGAGGCTGAAGGTTGAGATCCAAAGGCCTTCAGATACACTGACTCCTCATCAGAAGGGTTAATGGGCTTCCAGCCGCCTCTCTGTTTTAGGATCTCTAGGATATCTGAGAAAGAGATATCTTCAGAGGACAACCATTGGGACCCTTCTGCTTTCTCAAGGTCAGTGTCAGAAGTGATGGACTCATCAGGGGAGTCTATATGCTTCCTCTTGCATGTTCTCTTCCGAGGGGGCTCCTCAGATGGATAGTCTGGGGAGGTCTCGGAAGAGAGAGGCTTACCCAATGGGGCTTCCTGAGGCCCTGAATCTCCACTGTCCTGTGGATGGGATGGTGCTGAAGCAGATGCCAGTGCTTGAAGGGGAAGAATGACAGTATCCTTGAGTAGAGCTGTAGGTGGGGACAGCACACTCCTCATCACCTTGAAGGCTGATCTACCCAGTTTCAAGGATATCTCTGGTTCTGAGGAAACAGAAGAAATCCTCGGCTCCAAGGAGATCTGCTCTGAGGCTGATGTAGGAACCGAGGTCACCCATGCTGATGCACCTAAGGTTAGGCTCAGAACCAAAGAACCTCAGGTCTGAGAGTCCCCCACGGAGCTGACTGGGAACTACAGCTCCTAGACACTCGGAATGGCACAGAAAGTGTCAGAGCAGGCAATGGCTCCGAAGAGTCCAGAAGGGGTCTCAGAACTGAAGGATCTAATGTGAGAAGTATCTGTCATTCTGGCTCTGAAGATCCAGCTTGGTTTGGAGGAGGAATAGTGGATGCAGTCATCTTGGATGGCTATGGGACCGGTGGGGTCAGAGCCAAAAACAATTTAGCCAGCACCGGCGACTACAAAAGCCTGTGTACCATCTTATCCATGTCATCATCTGATAAGCTCCTAGAAGACCTAGATGAGAGAGTAGGGGGATCGAGACCTTTGAAGGATAGGGGATTTCAAGGTCGGAGATACCGGTTCAAGTTCAATGGACCAGCTCCGAGAAGTAGTCTCTATTGGTTCCAAAGTCTTTGGCCCTGATGGACTTAATTTATCTGCAGCCATAGTTTCTCTTGGTTCTGAAGGTGGTGGAGCCAAGGAGATAGATTTTTCAGTCATTCTGGCAATTTTCTTTGGAGGCTCTGAATGATCCGAGGAAGAGGATGAAGTGGAAGGTCTCTTAGATTTGTCACTAGAAGATGGAGACTTAGACACTGAAGTGGTTTGTAAAGCTTCATCAAAAGCAGGCTTATTAAACCTCTTAAGATCAATTTGTTTTTCCTCTTATGCAACACTCGAGAGTTGAAGGAGTGACAAAAACTGCAAGATTCCTGAAGGTGAATAGCCCCTAAGCAGTACACGCACACATTGTGCCCATCAGTTATAGACATTTTCTGTGAGTATTTCTGACATTTCTTGAGCACAGATGGCTTGGGTTCCTTATCTCTGGACTCTTTAGACATACTGTACAGTAAGAAAAAGGAACTACAATAAAAGGTACTGACACTAATAATATAATATACCCTAAGATAACACACAGAATAAAAACACTACAGGGAAAGACACAGCACTGCCCTCTAAGTTAAAAGGGCGCTAGACCCTCTAACTTAAATGGACCTAGCTGAGCTAAAGGGAAAAAAAACACACAACAAGAAACCCTCTAACTTAAACAGGTTAGTTTTAGCTCTCTAACTTAAACGAGCCAAAAGGGAACACACAAACTATAAACTAGCACACAAGAGTGAGGGACAGGATTAGGCCTAACAGGAAAACGACAGCCAACAAACAACAGGACAACAGGCGATAAATAAAGCCCATGAAATACTTATACGAGGAATAAACTGTATAAACTGCGATCTATAGCAACTCTAATAATACAATTTTGGCAAAAAACAGTCATTAATAATAAACCTGAAAAAGACTTAGCCACGGCCAGGGAGAGACCATCCAAACTTGTCAAGCAGCAAACGAGATCTGGGGATTACTCCAATGCATCATGGGATAGGTATGCAGCCACAAGCCAAGTGAAAGACTTTGAGCTAGTGTATTTTGGCCGAGTCGGAGCCAAGGATTGGCTCCAAACCCATCCAGTAAGAAACAAGGCAAGAAAGACAAAATAACATCTCAAGTTCTGCTGCTTAATGCTGGCAGTCTAAACATGAAACTGCACTCCCTGGAACCACTCCTCACCTTGGAAGATGCTGACATCTGTTTAATCACTGAGACATGGTTCAAGGCCATAGGCATCCTGGCAGTGCAAAGCTACAATGTCTTCCACACATTCAGACCTCAAAATGAGTGAGAAAGAAACAAAGGTAGAGGTGTACCCATCTTCATTAAAGCCAAGTACACCTTGAAACTGATCAAACAGTATGATTTTCTTTGATTACTCCATGCTCAATTAATTGTAGGCACAATACCCTGCCACATCATTGCTAGCTATAGGTCCCACACCATGAACCAAGAAAAGCACACCGCCTACCTGGACTTACTGGAGTTACTCGCCATACAGCCCAACACCTTAGTCACTGGAGATTTCAACTATCTCTCCTTCAACTGGGTGACATACATGATGACAAACATGCTCGACCAGAGGCTCCTGGACTTTGTCAATACAAATGCTCTGGAACAGATAGTCTGCATCCCCACAAGCAACTCAAATGTCCTAGATAGATTACTCACCAACATGAGGAGGGGGTTACCGCACTCTCCTTTGTGTGATGCTTTCACTATTAAATAAGGACCATAAATCAGTCTTGTTCGAAGTAACTATTGGACCTGTCATCACCACAGGGGCAAAACAAACTCAAACATTTTGCAAAGCAAAGTACATCCTACTAAGCGATGGTACAAAAAATATACCCCCACAATCACAGACAACAATGACTCCTATGCAGAGGTTTACACAAATGCCCTGTATAAACACTTAAGCAACTGTATAGACTGTGCTGTACCCAAATGGATTAAAACCAGGTCTTCCTGAAAAAACAATCCACCCTGGTGGACCTCAAGTATAAACAGGTTATATAACAAAAGGAAGAAATTGATGTCTAAGAAAAAGAGGGAACTGGCTCAGCAGAGGAAGAATTCCCGCTACAGCTTGAACAAGCAAATCAGAAGTCTTGTAAAGTCTTCTAAAGCTAATTACAAAGCTGAAATAGCATCCCTCACTAAGGATAATCATAAGGCATTCTTTAACTACATCCAAAAGCTAAAAGATAATGCCCAGCTATGTGCCGAACTGGTAGTAGATGGTACCATTCATACTATCCCTGAGGAAATTGCCAACCGGCTAGCTAAGAGATTTGGCAAAAGCTTCACCCGCCTGTCCCCCACCAGCATACCCCAAAGCATACCTGACACCAGTCCTCTGTCTAGTATTTCTAGAGATTAGGTCATATCTCTGCACTCCAAGACCACAAACATTGCCTCAGTGGGAGCAGATAACATCCCAGGTTGCTTATTAAGCTTTCTGAAACAGGACCTAGTGAAACCACTTGCCATTCTCTTTAACCATAGCCTGAGATCTGGCCTTTTTCCTGTGGAGTGGAGAACAACAACAGTAATCCCCCTGCACAAAGGGGGGAGGTCATCAGTCGAACCTGGGAACTATAGACCCGTAAGTCTAACCAGCTTCACCTACAAGGCCATGGAAGGAATCATCTTGGTCTTTATCAACAAGGACATAAGCAACCTTCAAACACTAGACCCAAACCAGTTTGTTTTCATTAAGGGTAGATCATGCTTATTAAACCTAGCAGACTTCTTCGAGAAAGTCTCTAAAGCCCTGGATGAAGGAAAGATAGTGCATACTACCTACCTTGACCTAGCCAAGGCTTCTGATACAATCCCCCACTCAGGTATCATTGAAAAACTTTCTCAGCTGGAGATTACTGCTTACATCACTAGATGGGTAGCCAACTGGCACACCGACAGAACACATAATGTTAAAGTTGGTAACTCCACCTCTACCAGTCGACCCATCACCAGTAGCATACCACAAGGATCTGTGCTTGGCCTTTACTGTTTGGAATCTATTTCTCAGAAGTCCAGGCTAAAGCAGATGGCCTTTGGCTTATCAGGTTTGCTGATGATTGCAAACTGGGTGCAATCATTGAGTTTCCCAACAATGTTAACATATTACAGGAGGGGCTAGCACAGACAAATGGCTAGTGACAAAGCCACAGTCTAAAATTAAATGCAAAAAAAGTGCATTATTATCCCCTTTGGCAAAGCAAACTCCCTGCTAGTTACAATATTGACAACACCCCCCCCCCCCCCAGGTTCAAATGCAGTGGTGTGAGATCTGGGAACACAGGTAGATAGCAATCTGAACTTCGACCACCAAGTTTCCACAGTGGTAAGGAAAGCATTCTACATTGCGCATCTCATAATTAAGGGCATCACATTCAGGTCTAAGGATATTATAACTCCACTGTATTCAACCCTCATCAGACCATTAATAGAGTATAATGCTCCCTTCTGCATGTACGTCACTATACTCCTTCAGCAGCTGGATAGACCACAGAGGTTTCTACCCAAGAGAATCCAGGGCCTCCAAACCATGACCTACATGCCTTTACAAGGTCCAGATAAGCAGTGTGTATTGATTTGCAGTTATCCATTGCTTCAGTAACCTTCTCAAAGAAGTCATCCAAGTTAAATAGGCAGGATATTCCCTTAACAAATCTGAACTGGCTTGGGTTGAGAGTTTTTAGTGTACCTATTTCCTTATTCTATAATCTTACAGATGAGACTGGTCCATCATATGGGTCTATAATTACCCGGGTCCATTGCTGTCTCACCTTTCTGCAAGGGGATGACAATTGCTGCTCTTTATTTATCTGATATGAAGCCTGTTTGTTGTCTGACATTGAATAGGCTCTGAAGGGGTCTGACATGTCCTGTTTCAGGATGGCTAGAAAGCAGCCTTGTATAATATGCAGCTCCATAAAGCAGTGTTTTTGGTCTTTGGTAGTGCCTTGAGAATTTGTTCATTGAACATGGGGGAGGAGAGGGTGAAGATAGAGCTAAATTTATCTGCTAGTAGATTGGTTATATCCTTTGGGACTGAGTATGTGATATTGTTTACTATTAGTTTTGTACAGAACTGATCATTGTTTCTAAGGTTTCTAACACAGATAAAGAAGGCTTTATGATTGTCTTTTGAGTAGATGGCAATTTTTACCTCAAATCTGGCTTTGGTCAGTTTGATCAGGGTCTGGAGTTCCCTGTTATGTTTATCAAGATTTTTTTTTTCATTTTGCAACATACATTTATTTTTACATGTACTGAGATTTTTTTTCTTTTATTATATAACATGTTTATTTTTTTTTCCACTACAGTGGTTTATTTTTGAATTTGACATTGTATTTACTTTATAGGGTGGCAGATGCATCCCTACAGCTATTCACATGTGCAAAGAATTTGGCAGTAAAGGGTTCCACATAATCAATGGGGTCATTGAGTTGGAAAGGGATGCTGAATTTAGGCAGTTCATCACTAAGTTTTAGTAGATTTGCCATTGCTGAATACCAAAGTATTGGAAGATGCTTCTGGCTTCAGTCTTAATGTGAATGTGACTGATCAGCAGTCCATACTTGATCAAGGTGGAAGTTATAATTGGTAGTGAGCAGGCCTACCCATATTGGTGAACGACAAGTCCAGGATTTTATCTACCCTGGCTGGAGTTTAGACAAACTGGTCCAGACAGTTTGTACTGATGAAATCCAGAAATTTTGGGGCATGCACATTACAGAATGTATATGTCTCTCAATTAATGGAGTGATAGTTGAAGCCCACTAGGATAATGGTGTTGGGGTTAATGTGTAGGGATTTAATACTAATTAGAGAGGAGCTAGGTGGTGAGGGAGACATAGAGGAGTGCCAGAAGTTAGTCATGATGTAATGAGTCTTGTTAATGGTCATTTGAATGTGGAGGAATTCCAGATTATCTTGTTTAACTAGTTTGGAGGTGAACCATTTTTTAACAAACATGGAGACATCGCCACCTGTAGTGTCTTCATTTACTGTAATGAGTCTGAACATGTGGTAAACACTGAAACCCTGAGCTGATGGAGTACTCTCAATGGTCTTGAACCACATCCCTGTAACAATGTATGTGTATATATCAATGTTTTCCAGAGTAAGGAGTGCTTGCAAGGAGGGAGATTTTTCTTAAGGCTCCTACTGTTAAACAGCAATGTCTTTAAGTTATGCAGATTGTTTTTAAGTTGGAAGTTTTGAACACTGACATTTCCTAAAAAAAGATAATATGGAGGTGGATAAAGTTTTAGGTAATTTATGAAATCCTGGAGGGGTCAGTGCACGTCATTCTTTGCAATGCATTTAGCACTGTCTACCATCTCCTCCCTTGCTGCTGTATATATTCGACTCCCTTTAAATGACACCAGAATCTAAGGCAATTGTTTGCTCATATTACTGCATCATTTTTGAATGATGGTAAAATGCTGCTCAAGGCTAAATTCATATCTGACTTGGACACAAATTCTGAGGCCTCCATCATGTCTCTCTTGATATTATCCAAGGAGGTACACCTTAATTTATTTACACCCATGCATCTATCGTATGTGTACTTGTGGTACAAGAACTGAGTGCCTGTGAGATGTGGAGAATCCTGACTACTGATAGGCAACTGACCATGACCCTCTCCTTGCACAGCCTGGTAAGTAGTACATTGGAGTCGTAAAATTGTGTCACCTATGACTAGGGTATAGGATTGTATCAAGGTTTTCCATATGGGCTTTTGAACTGGGACACAGTGACTGATATATGCTGCCTGTGTTGTCAGGTTACTAGTTTTTTAGGTTCATAGGTTCATAGGTTGGTTCTAGGCTATCAGACCTAGGGCCTATACAAGCCTAGTCATAACAATTCCCTGGCTATTTCTTACCACACTATTTACTTCCCTGGACCTCTGTCTAGCGGGGTGATTGACGTGATCCCCGGGATGAATTTCCTTTCTCCCATCCAATCTTCAAGGTTCCTTTTGAAGAGGACCAAAGAGGCACTCTGCTTGACATGTATGGGCAATCTATTCCAGAGTCTGGGAAGTCTCTGGGTCAGGAACCTATCCCTCCAGCATGTTTTTTTATTGTGATGACAAGGTTTAGCTCCCTGGAGTGTGTGGCTCTGAGGGATTGGGATTTCTTTAAGTGTAGCATGTCCAACAGATCTGGGTTTGACATGGCCTTGTATGTTAAGCAAAGATCGCCTCTAAGTAGACGATATGCAACAGAGTATAGCTGGAGTTTTTTAAGGCGGTCAGCGTAGGGCATCTGCTTTAGGCCTGTGATTCTTTTAGTGAGGTATTTCTGTGGCCTTTCCAGTTGTTGCAGATGTCTTGAGAGGTACATACCAAACCGGGCATTGTATTCTATAATGGGTCTAATGAGGGATGAGTACAGTGGGACAATGACCTCCTTTTTTCTGGATGAAAAGCCCTTAGTGATGAGGTGTGCCACATAGAAGGATTTCCTGACTGTTGTGGCGATGTGGTTAAAGAACGTGAGACCGCTGTCCACCTGTGTCCCTAAGTCTCTTATCACACTCTCGGTGTTTAGTGTACTGCCACCTATATGGTAATTCATGGATACATGTTTTTTCCTAAAGGGGATAACTATACATTTCTTGGCATTGAGCTTGAGCCCATGGCTCTGGCACCAAGCATCTGTTTCTGTAAGGCCCTTTTGTAGAGTATCTACATCATTTGGGGATTCAGTAATGGTTCCCAGTTTGCAGTCATCTGAGAAATTTGTTATCCAGAGTCCCTTAGTGTTGGCCTGTACTTCAGAGAAGTAGATGTCAAACAAGAGCAGTCCCAGGACTGAACCCTGAGGTACTCCACTTGTCACTTGTCTGGAGCTGGATTTGGAGTCGGCTACTTTTACAGTGTGGGTTCTATCAGTAAGCCAGTTAGCAACCCATTGGGTGACGTAGGGATTAATGCCCAGCTTAGTAAGTTTATCTATGATTCCAGAGTGGGGGATGTGTCAAAGGCCTTGGCAAGGTCTAGATAGGCTGTGTGGACCACCTCACCCTTGTCCATGGCTCTGGAGACTGATTCGAAGAAGTCAATCAAGTTCAGGAGACAAGATCGACCCTTCACGAACCCAAACTGGGTGGGGTCCAGTGTTTGAAGGTTCCCAATGTCTTTGTTTATAAGTTCCATGATAATACGCTCCATGACCTTGCAGATAAGGCTTGTCAGACTGATGGGACGGTAGTTTCCGGGATCCGAGGTGGATCCCCCCTTGTGGAGTGGGATAACTGTAGCTGTGCGCCACTCAGTGGGCATGAAACCTGAGGTGAGGCTATGATTAAACATGATACTTAGGTGAGGTGCCAGTTCATATTGTAGTTCATGTAGCACACAGCCCAGGATGTCATCTGGTCCCATGGATGCTGTATTCTTAGCTTTGGAGAGTGCGTTTTTTACCTGTGTGGCCATTATTACCGGAATTTGGCAATCTTCCGGTATTGAGATGGGCCATTTAGGGGGTGAGAGGGGGGTGAAGTTGGCACTGAATCGATCTGCCAGGATATTGGCAATATCCTTGGGATCAGTATATTTAATGCCATTCTGTTTTAGCTCAGAGCAGATCTGAGCATTGCCATTTAGATTCTTGACATAGTTATAGAATGCCTTGTGGTTGTCTTTGGAATCTTTGGCAATTTTATTTTCATAACTAGCTTTGGAGGATTTTATGAGGGATCTCAGTTTCTTACTGAGGCTGGTAAGGAAGTTTTTTGCATCCTGGTATTTTCCTCTTTTCTGCAACAGTTTCTTCCTTTTGTTGTAAAGTTTGTTTATGGCAGGGGACCACCAGATTGGCTTCTTTTTTTGGATGAGAGCATCTTGGTTCTATTTGGGATGGCACGATTTATGCATGAGTGGATGTGCTCGTACAGTGCCTTAGTGTAGGATTCAGCAGTTGAACTTTCAGCTCCCGTCTGCATGGGTGTCATGAAGTTTGTCACTTCTGACTTGAGTAGCATGAAGTTGGCTTTGGAGAAGTTTTTTATGGAGGTTTCCTTACTGAGGAGTGGGGGTGGGATGTGGATGTTAAGGGTGATTAGCTTATGGTCAGATGTGACTAACGAGGGGGGTGACCATAGGTGTGGAGCATCGATTTTCCATGTTGGTAATGACCAGGTCTAGGATATTGGAGCCCCTGGTGGGACTATGGATTAGTTGATCCAGGGCATTGGAATTTATGAATTCCAAGAACCGTTGGGCAAAGGTGTTGGTACATGAGTAGCTTTCCTAGTTAATGCAGGGTAGTTAAAATCACCCAGTATTAGGGTGTTTGGTTCTATCTTAATATTTTCCAGAATGTTTAGAAAGGTGTAGTGAGAATCTTGGGGTATGGTGGGGGATCTGTAGCAAGCTACAATTTGGATTGCAGTCTTACCTAGTGTTAGTTGCACCTGGAGAATTTCAGACGCATTGTGTTGGGCAACTAGTTACATTTACAAAGTCTTTGTGGTTTAGATAGGTAACTTTTAAGAGTTGTGGCATAGGTGGGTCTATGTTTTTGGTCTGATCTGTGTATGGTGTTGTAACATACTAACAATGTCTTCATTTGCAGTGTCTTCTTATGAGAGTTTTGTCTCCAATAGCATTTTTGTTTTGCTTTGGTTTGTTATCACTTTAAGTATAGCACACCCACAGGTATAGCTGAATAGTGTATGGGTTCCTTCCTACCTGACTCTGGTGACACTCCTATTTACACCCAACACAACAAGGTTGCAAGTAATAAAAAATTGTATTCTAGATGGAAACTCTCATCTTAACAGGCAACAGCACATTAGCAAACAAATTATTTCAGCATCACAAAGTGTAGCAATAAGGCAATATGAGGTACACATACAGTGAAATCACCCCCTCCCCCCAGAACTCAATAAGAGAGGTCTTGTCATTCAAATGAGCAAAAATGCAATGCCATTGAACAGTAAAGATTCTATAATGCAGCAATACTAACAGCAGCTATAACCTTAATCAGTTCTAATTAGACCAAACTGTGAAAACACTCTGTTATACCATGTTCCCTGATCAGTAACTACTTACAGTCTTAATGCAGGCATGATGGGGCCCAAAGTTGGAGCTCATATGAAACCCAGGTATTTGTAATCCACAAGCATTGAAGGGAAAATCCACACTGGGGGGTAAGTAACATGAGATCCACAGAACGACAACCAATATGATTTTTAGATGAAGCTAAACAGTTCCGGTTCAGAAAAGGAAAAAGGGAAAAAACCCAGGCATACAGTCTCAGTCGAAGCTATAGCACAATCCTGTGAAAGTATAAAATGGTGGCCGAAGCCTCTCACCACTCCGTTGATAATATTCTGGATGTGTAATCGAATACGGCTTCTTTATAATAGGCCCAACAGTATTCCTGTCCTTGCTGATCAGATGCAGGCATGGGACTCCTGGTTCCAGAATTCTCTCCTGATTCCACAGATCACCATCGACCAGGTTTTCAGAGGAGGACAGACACAATCTGCAACTTCACTTCCCTGTCCTAGTCACTAGAAAAAAAATCTGTTTTTTTATGCAAGGCCCCTTATTCCTTCACCCTGTGTTTCAGTCTCTCTCTTTCACTTTCGTTTCTCTCTTTTATATCAAATGAAAAGGAGCTCCACCTTGTGGTGTATCGGAAAACTGCAGTCTGTGAACCATACAGTGAAATACAGTGGGAACTACATTCTGCCCCACTTGAAAACTTGGGCCCTCCCAAGTCAAAGTTAGATTTGCAGCTCTCTCTCTCTCTCTCTCTATATATATATATATATATATATATATATATATACAAACACTAATGCACCATCAACTGAACAGTATTTCTGCATTCAAAAGGTACATCCCACCAAGGGTGATCAACATTATGCTTAACATGGGATGGGGTGTCACCAATTGAGCAGGAGGCATAGGGATCATGGGCATAGACTCTCTGATGAGCAGTGGTCATAGGCTCCTGTGTACTATGCCCCAAACTGTCAAATGTAAGCCTCTGTGGGGGCCGAATCAGTCTCTGAGACTCTGGTTCGAAAGAGACAACTGTGGAATTTTGCTCTGAGGGTTGGTCACTCACATCACACTCAATGTCCAGTTCCTCAGTAGGCATACTGTCTACTTCTAAGATTTCCTCTTGTATAATTTCACTTTCTTTCTTTCTCCATAACTGTACAACAGTCCTCAGCACCATTATCTGAAGTTTGCATAGCAGGACTTCCATCAGCATCAGGTTCTGCAAGAGGTACAGAAACATCACTCAGTCTATTGTTGGAGCTGGACTGTTCAAAGTGACAAGGGACAAATTCAGGTGCATTTACATTGAGATTGCAGTCCATGGGGTTTCGAACATCATAAAAAAGTCCACTGAAACCCAGTCATCGTCGCTGTCCTCCTCTACTTCAGCAGGAGGAATCATAGGCTCTTGAACATTTGGGAGGATATTTCCTCTCCGCCTTAGTCTTCTGGTTCACCTTGAGTTAGGTTTTTGCTGAGCCATTTTAGGTTTCGGATTCATGAGTCTCACTGATTCTGCCAAAGGCATTAAGTTGTTATGTTGCCAGGTTTTGATGGGTCCTTCTTTCCCCTCAGGGCAGACTTGGTAGACAGGGATGTTAGGTAGCTGAGAACACATTATGGTGATCTCAGATCCCCAACGGTCAGCTAGTTTATGCTTTTCTTGCAGGCCCAAGTTTCTCAAAAGAACTCTGTTCCCTGGTTGGAAGTCATGTATCTTCACTTTCATAGGTTCATAGGTGTGTACTAGGCTAATGGCCCTAAAGCCTTTGCAAGCCTAGCTCATAGGATTACCCTGGCATCGTGCCACCCAACCTTAGTTCCTATTGCCTCTGTCAAGTAGAGCCACTGGAGTGATCCCCGGGGTGAATTTTCTATTTCCCATCCACTCATCAATATTTCTCTTGAACAGGGCCAGTGAGGTGCTCTGCTTGACATGGATGGGAAGGCTATTCCATAGCATGGGCAGTCTCTGGGTTATGAACCTGTCCCTCCAGCATGTTCTGTTGATTGTGGTAATGAGGCTGAGGTCTCTGGAGCATATGGTGCACTTCTTGTCATAGTGAGCCTTGTTTCACTGATGTCTTTGCCCTGTTGATTGTTTAGCTAGCTCATAGACCTGTCTGAGCTTCTTCTTGAGTCTCTCCACATAACTGCCATAAGATTGCACTGGCGTATCATCAGCTGTGACTCCAAAGGTTAAATCAACAGGAAGACGACCTTCTCTTCCAAACATCAGGAAGTAAGGTGAAAATCCTGTAACATCATTTTTAGTACTATTGTATGCATGCACCACTGAGGCTACATGTTTACTCCATTGACTCTTCTTCTCAGCAGATAGTGTTCCCAACATGTCTAGTAAAGTTCTGTTGAAATGCTCAGGCTGAGGATCCCCTTGAGGATGATAGGGAGTGGTGCGACTTTTCTGAATTCCCAAAAAAGTGAGTAGTTCGTGGACAAGCTTGGTCTCAAAGTCACGTCCTTGATCAGAGTGTATCCATTTTGGCAGACCGTAGTGTACAAAGAACTTCTCAACTAGTAGTTTTGTCACTTTAATAGCGTTCTGATTGCGAGTTGGAAATTCTTGAGCGTATCTGGTATAGTGGTGTGTCACCACCAGAACATTACTGATCCCACCTTCGTCCAGTTCAATGCAAAGAAAATCTATACAGACCAGTTCCATGGGTCTACTACTCTCCATTTGATCCAATAAGGCAGCTCTGGTGGGCAGAGTCTTTCTCTGAATGCAGCAGCAGAGACATGTAGAACAATAATCTTTAACATCTTGTTTCATACATGGCCAGCAGAATCTGTGTCATACAAGTCCCAGCATTCTGTCATAACCAAGATAACCATGTTCATTGTGCAATGCCCAAAGTACTACTTCTTGATACTTCTACGGAAGCAACAATTGCCATTTTTCACTGCCAAGGGCACTAGGAGATCTCCTATACACTAGTCCCTTTCGTATCACAAATCTATCCCATTCTTTAGCCAAAAGTCTTGCCAGTGGATGAATATCTGTGAGAAGCATATCAACTTGTTTGTTCTCTAAAGCGGCTACCACCAGCTGACCTAAGGGGTCTTCTCTTTGATCTCTCCTGAGGTCACTGTTACACAAAGCTGGTAGTGAAGAAGCCTGTAAAATGACCAGATTACAGTAAGCTTGGGGTATGTCTTCTGCAGACAGACCCAACTTCTGGGCCCAACATTCAGTTTGTTGGTAGCAGGTTGCAATCAAGCACATAGCTCTGACTCCTGGTGCTGGAATTTCCACCCATTCATCATTAGGGTGTAAATCTCCATGAGGTCTTCCGGATAGACCATCAGCATCCCCATTTTCATGTCCTGGGTGATATTTTAAACTGAAGTTGTAGTTGGATAAAGCTGCCATCCATCTGTGGCCAGTAGCGTCTAGCTTTGCAGTGTTCTGTATGTATGTCAGAGGATTGTTGCCAGTCTGAACTTAGAATTCAGCCCCATAGAGGTAGTTATGCAACTTGTCTACTACAGCCCACTTTAAAGCAAGGAATTCCAACTTGTGTGCAGGATAGGTCCTTTCTGTTGGTGATAAATGTAGACTGAGACTGATAAAAGCCACAAGTCTCAATTTCTTGTCATGCTCCTGGTAAAGGACTCCTCCCAAACCATCTCTGCTAGCATTCACATGTAATGTGTATGGCTTTGTTGAGTCAGCATATGCCAGTACAGGGGCATGTGTGAGGCAATACTTAAGCTGTTCAAATGCATCTCCGCACTCAGGAGTTCAACGACTCTCGATGAATTCTTTAGAGCCTCATCGTCCATTAGGCTTCTTCAAAAAGATGTCTTCATCTGTTTCATCTGCTTCCTCATCATTTTGGAGCAATTGGTTGAGTGGTCTTGCTATCTTTGAAAATCCTTCCACAAACCTTCTATAGTAACTGCAGAACCCAAGGAAAGATCGCAGCTCTGTGATGGTTCTGGGTCTGGGCCAAGATGTCACAGCTTCATCTTTGCTGGGATCTGTGGATATTCCATTTGCAGACACTACATGTCTCACATAGGTTACTGAAGGTTGGAAAATTTTGCATTTTTCCAGTGACTTCAATCCTTCCTTCTCAATTGTGTCCAATACTTTCATCAGCCTTTCTTTGTGCTTCTCTAGGGTCTTCCCAAAGACAATAATGTCATCAATCTCCAACTCTTCTTTCCATAATTCTCTGGAAAGTTGCCAGTGCATTCGATAAACCTTGAGGTAGGGGATCAAATTCAAAAAATCCCAAAGGAGTGATGAAAGCAGTCTTCTCTTTATCTTCAGTGTGCATAGGGATTTGATAGTATCCACTCCTTAAGTCTAACACATTGAACCACTTACTGCCCACCAGGCAGTTTAGAGCATCTTCAATCCAGGACATTGTGTACTGTTCTGGAATGGTTCACTGATTCAGAAGACGATAGTCAACACACATGGGAATTGACCAATTCTTCTTCCTGACAACAACAATGGGAGAGGCATATGGACTTCTTGATTCTTGAATTATCCCTGTGGCTTTAAGTTCTTTCAGATGTTTTCTCAAGTCCTCCAGATCTCCTGGAGCTACTCTCATGGAACGTTCCCTGAAAGGCTGGTCTTCTTTTAATCTTAATCAGTGTTTTGCACTTTTCGTACAACCCACATACAGCTCACTTGTAGAAAAACAAATTTTCTTCTTCATCAACAGCTCTTTAGCTCTGGTTACCCATTCAGGGGACAAAAGACCATCTCCTAGAAAAATATCTCCCATGCTTCAACTCGTTTTCACTGCTCTCATTTCTTGTCAAAACAGAAGCAGGTAAGGGAGTGGCAGCATAAACATTTCCCAAACGCACTTGTAAATGCAGGACAATGGGGGTACTTCCTTTATTCTTCAACCTCACAGACAAAGTATCATAAGAATGCTTTAGCTTGTCCACAAGCCAAACTTCTGGGACTAATTCCAGCCCCGGTGGCAAGTCTATTTCTGGATCCATTTCCATCATGAGATGACAGGAATTGGTTTGTCCACACATCCTCACTTTGGCCCTCAAGCAGGTGACCTGACCAGGATGAATTATATGGTCTTTCCAAGGAAGGGTCCATACATGACCAATTTCATCATTTCATCTTTCTTATTATCCTTCTTCTTCTTCTGAAGGGCACAAAAGGCTGGTCTCAGGAGACGATGTAGTGTTGGGTGTTCCTGGCTCAACTGAGGGGTCAGCATTCTTCGGACGAGGTCAGTATTTGTCCCCACTAAAATAGATGCTCAATCCCTTCCTTTTGGCCTGGGGTACACAACAGCAAGCATTTCAAAAACTTCTGTTGACCCAACAACTGAGGTGGAAAATTCTTACTTGAGTGAGACATAACCATCATAAGGGACTTTGTGTCACTTAGCCCCCAGATCTCCAAGCCTTCTAACTTTTCAAGTGGCAAATGCTTTAAGTATTTCTGGCAGAAGTTACTGAACAGAATGATGATTTGTGCACCAGTATCCAACAGTGCTTTACTGTATACCCCTTTTATCTTCACTGGCAAGATAGGGGACGGTCCCACTAGGCCATTGGGTACTTTCTGTTTCTGGTGTTGTTCAGCTGTACAGCAGTCAGCATGTTGTTGAAGTACAGTCAGTTGGCTTCACCATTTTAAAGGATGGAGCTCTTTCTTAGTAATCCTTTGCAGTTTCAGATGCTGAGATTTTTTCTGAGATGGCTTTCCAATTTGGTTGTTCACCTCAGATGAGCTAAAAGTGTGCACAGTAGGTAGTTTCTCTCCCCTATTGCAGGGAGTGGTTGGAAAACAAGCTCTACTGAGACTTTTCTTGAAGTTAGATTTCACGGAGTTCTTTGTAACTGGGCACTCAGCTGGCTCCTTCACTAAGGCCCTTTGAAGTTTCCCCTGCATCGCATTTGTCAGTAATAGCGCGTTCAGTTTTTTTCAAGTTTTCTGCATTTGGACACTGTTGCTTTTTATGCCCTGCGTCTCCACAGCAAAAACAAAATCCAATAGGAACTCTGAACATCGGCTTGTTTGTTTCTTCCCTGAGTCCCTCCGTGGAGGTTCTAGCAGATGTATTCCTCCCTTCAGCTTAAGTTAACACTGCTTTCTGTAATTCTGCAACCCTCTTGGTAACTTGAGCTATGATGTTGGTTAGGGAAGACATCTGCACCTGCAACTGTGACACCTCTACATTGTGGACACTCTGGACCATGACTCCTGTTTGAGTAGTAAGAACTGCTGTAGGCTCCTGCTTGTGTTCACTCACTGCTTTAATTGATGCAAAATGCTGAGATTTGGCTTCCAACAGGGCTTCTTCTTCCCTCACATCTTTAACCAATTGTGAATAGGTTAGATTCTCTTTCCTATCTCTCATCCTCAGTTTCTACATAATGGGATCCATAGCTTAAGCTCCTTGTAAAATTTGATTGATTTGTACTTGGTCAGCTACTATCAGATCCACCCCCTTCTTTAGGGTGATCTAGTGGAGCATTTTATCTAATCCCTTAATGTAGTCAGAGAGTTTTTCACCAGTTTTTTGGCATATATGTTCAAACTGATACAATAGGTCAGCAGCCCTCTCTGTTCTTTGAAACACATCCTGCAGTACTCCTAAATAGTCCTTGGCTTTGCAATCTTGCTTACTCATCCTTAGGTTGCATATGGTATCCACAGCTAATCCCTTTAAACGTTCACCTATCTACTGCTTCTTCTGAGTTTCTAGGATATCCCACTCCTCTAGGGCTTGTGAAGCCTGATCCATCCAAGATTCAAAATCTTCCTCTCCTTGAGGTATGGGATGTTTGCCAGAGAAGAAATGTAATTTGCGGTACCCAAACCTAGTGAATGGCTGTGTAGGCTTTAAGCATTTTTCTACAAGATTTCTCAAAGCATTCAAAACTTCAGGTGCTATAGTATTTGTGGGCAGTGAAGCTTCAGTTTTGGGTGTAAGGTTCTGACCTACCTGGATAGCTTCCACAGGTATTTGCTGTGTTGCTGGAGTAGTGCACTTCTCAGAGATTACCACACGGACTGCACTCTCACCTGAAACTGATACACTCAAAGGTATATGCTCATATACTAGAGGATTTTCCCATTCTAATAGGGCCAATGTGCTCTGTTCTGTAGTGTCCATGGTGCTGTCTAATAAGAATCCATGGCCTACAACTGGTAAGGATTCTGTGATTTGATGTATTTCCATGTCGGTCCATGTGACCCCTAGCAACACTAGAACTAAGCAGTGCTCTGACCGACCAGTGTGGTGTGTTTGCACTACTTAGTGGCTACTTCTGGGTTCATCTTGCTGCTGGTGTTGCTTTACACACATTCAGGGGAATAGGGCGGAGTTCTAGGCAGTACAGGCAATCCTGGATGAGCCCCCAAATGTAACATACCCACAAGTGTAGCTGAATAGTGTATGGGTTCCTTCCTATCTGACTCTGGTGACACCCCTATTTACACCCAACACACCAAGATTGCAAGTAATGACAGATTTTATTCTAGATGGAAACTCATCTTAACAGGCAACAGCATAGTAGCAAACAAATTATTTCAGCAGCGCAAAGTGTAGCAATAAGGCAGTATGAGGTACACATACAGTGAAATCACCCCCCTCCAGAACTCAATAAGAGAGATCTTGTCATTCAAATATGAGCAAAATGCAATGTCATTGAGCAGTAAAGATTCTCTAATGCAGCAATACTAACAGCAGCTATAACCTTTATCAGTTCTAATTAGACCAAACTGTGAAAACACTCTGTAATACCCTGTTCACTGGCCAGTAACTACTTATAGTCTTAATGCTGGCATGATGGGGCCTAAAGTAGGAGCTCATATGAAACCTGAGAATTTGTAATACACAAGCATTAAAGGGAAAATCCACACTGGGGGGTGAGTAACATGAGATCTACAGAACGACAACCAATACTATTTTGAGATGAAGCTAAATAGTCTCAGTTCAGAAAAGGAAAAAGGGAAAAAACCCAGGCATACATTCCTAGTTGAAGCTATAGCATAATCCTATGAAATTATAAAACGGTGGCCGAAGCCTCTCACCACTCCGTCGATAATATTCTGGATGCGTAATCGAATACGGCTTCTTTATAATAGGCCCAACAGTATTCCTGTCCTTGCTGATCAGATGCAGGCATGAGACTCCTGGTTCCAGAATTCTCTCCTGATTCCACAGATCAGCATCGACCAGGTTTTCAGAGGAGGACAGACACGATCTGCAACTTCACTTTCCTGTCCTAGACACTAGAAAAAAATCAGTTTTTTATGCAAGGCCCCTTATTCCTTCACCTTGTGTTTCTATCTCTGTCTTTCACTTTCGTTTCTCTCTTTTATATCAAATGAAAAGGAGCTCCACCTTGTGGTGTATTGGAAAACTGCAATCTGTTAGCCATACAGTGGGAGCTACATAAGTTTATATTTTATTGCTGGTTCTAAGCATAATTGTAATTGCCTTGTGAGCCTGGGATGTGACAGAAATGTATCTAAAGCCCAGCTAACAAAAATAATATATAAGGAATGCCACACAAATCACTTGGAGGAGATAATATATCTTTATATATTGTAACATACAAAGGACCAGGTGGTGTTTGTATCTGATGGACTCAAGGAAGAAATGTATCACAAAGTGTCATTTTGTGGGATGACTTCCATTTGTGATGTTTTTGCACAAGTATACAGCTCAGCAAGCTCCTGCCTGGTGCCCTGCAGAGTTCTACAGCAGCAGAGAGACAAAAGAGAGACTTTGGAGTGATTAAGTATCATTTTTCTGCATTTTCTTGCTGCCTTTAGCTAATTCTGCCTAAAACACTGATTTTCTAGAGTTTCTGTGATTTAAAAAGCTTGTTTCAGCTACATCATCATCATCTTCTTTCGGCTGTTCCAATTAGGGGTCGCCACAGCAGATCATCTGTTTCCATTTCTTCCTGTCCTTTGCATCTTGCTCTGTCACAACAACCACCTGCATGTCCTCTCTCACCACATCCATACACGTTATCTTAGGCCTTCCTCTTTTCTTGTTACCTGGTAGCTTCATCCTTAGCATCTTTTTCCCAATATACTCAGCAT
The DNA here is from genome assembly GCF_019279795.1 of Protopterus annectens. Lineage (NCBI taxonomy): Eukaryota > Metazoa > Chordata > Ceratodontiformes > Protopteridae > Protopterus > Protopterus annectens. The sequence continues at coordinate 763,636,352 of NC_056745.1, forward strand.
CCCTCCTCAGCACATGTCCAAAGCAATGTAATCTTGCCTCTCTGGCTTTGTCTCCAAACCTTCCAACCTGGGCTGACCCTCTAATATACTTATTCCTAATCCTGTCCACCCTCATCACACCAAGTGCAAATCTTAACATCTTTAACTTTGCCACATCCAGCTCTAATTCCTGCCTTTTTGTCAATGCCACTGTCTCCAACCCATATAACATAGCTGGCCTCACTACCCTCTTGTAGACCTTCCCTTTCACTCTTATTGGTACCCGTCTGTCACAAATCACACCTGACACTCTTCTCCACCCACTCCATCCTGCCTGTACTCTCTTCTTCACCTCTCTTCCACACTCACCATTACTCTGAACTATTGATCCCAAGTATTTAAACTCATCCACCTTTACCAACACTACTCCTTGCATCCTCACCATTCCTCTATCCTCCCTCTCATTCACACACATATCTTCTGTCTTAGTCCTGATGACCTTCATTCCTCTTCTCTCTAGAGCATATCTCCATCTCTCCAGGGTCTCCTTCCCCTGTTCCTTACTCTCACTACAGATCACAATGTCATCTGCAAACATCATAGTCCACGGGGTCTCCTGTCTCATCTCGTCTGTCAACCTGTCCATCACTATTGCAAATAAGAAAGGGCTCAGAGCTGATCCTTGATGTAATCCCACCTCCACCTTAAATGCATCCGTCACTCCCACTGCAGACCTCACTGCTGTCACACTACCCTCGTACATATCCTGTACCACTCTTACATACTTCTCTGACACTCCCAACTTCTTCATACAATACCACAACTCCTCTCTAGGCACCCTGTCATATGCTTTCTCTAAGTCTACAAAAACACAATGCAACTCCTTCTAACCTTTTCTGCACTTCTCCATCAACACTTTCAGAGCAAACATCACATCTGTTGTGCTCTTTCCCAGCATGAAACCATACTGCTGATCACTAATCATCACATCTCTTTTTAACCTAGCTTCCACTACTCTTTCCCATAACTTCATGCTGTGACTGATCCATTTACTCCCTCTGTAGTTACTACAGCTCTGCACATCACCCTTATTCTTAAAAATTGGTACCAAAACACTTTTTCTCCATTCCTCAGGCATCCTCTCACTTTCCAGAATTTTATTAAACAATCTGGTTAAAAACACCACTGCCATTTCACCTAAACACCTCCATGCTTCCACAGGTATGTCTTCTGGACCAACAGCCTTTCCATTCTTCATCCTCTTCATAGCTATCCTTACTTCCTCCTTGCTAATCCACTGCACTTCATGATTCACTATCCCCATATCATCCAACCTTCTCTCCCTCTCATTCTCTTCATTCATCAGCCCCTCAAAGTACTCTTTCCATCTGCTCAACACACTCTCCTCACTTGTGAGCACGTTTACCTCATTATCTTTTATCACCCTTACCTGCTGCACATCTTTACTAGCTCGGTCCCTCTGTCTAGCTAATTGGTATAGGTCCTTTTCTCCCTCCTTAGTGTCCAGCCTTTCATACAACTCTTCATATGCCTTATCCTTAGCCTTCACGACCTCTCTCTTTGCCATGCACCTCATCTCCTTATACTCCTGTCTACTTTCGTCATCTCTCTGACAATCCCACTTCTTCTTTGCCAACCTCTTTCTCTGTATACTCTCCTGTACTTCCTCATTCCATCACCATGTCTCCTTGTCATCCTTCCTCTGTCCAGATGTCATACCAAGCACCTTTCTAGCCATCTCCCTTACTAGCTCTGCTGTAGTTAACCAGCTATTTGGTAACTCTTCACTGCCACCCAGTGCCTGACTTAACTCTTCCCTGAACTCCACCTCACAATTACCCTTTTTCAATTTCCACCATTTGATCCTTGGTGCTGCCCTCACACTCATCCTCCTCTTCTTGATCACCACCATCATCTTACAAACCATGCTGCCTAACTACACTTTCCCCGCTCACCACTTTACAGTCTCCAGTCTCCTTCAAACTGGCCCTCCTACATAAGATATAATCCACCTGTGTGCATCTTGCTCCACTCTTGTATGTCACCCTATACTCCTCCCTCTTGTTAAAATATGTATTCACCACAACCATGTCCATCCTTTTCACAAAATCCACTACCATCTGACCTTCTGCATTCCTTTGTTTAACACTATACCTACCCATCACTTCCTCATCCCCTCCTCATCCCCTCTGTTCCCTTCACCAACATACCCATTGAAATCTGCTCCAATCACCACTCTCTCATCGTTGGGTTCAGTCATCACCACTTCATCCAACTCACTCCAGAATTTTTCTTTCTCGTCCATCACACACCCAACTTGTGGAGCATATGCACTAACAACATTCATCATTACACCATTAATTTCCAGCTTCATAAACATCACTCTATCGACACTGTTTTCACCTCCAAAACACCCTTAGCATACTTTCCTTCAGAATAACTCTTACGCCATTTCTCCTCCCATCCACACCATGATAAAACAATTTGAACCCACCTCCGATACACCTAGCCTTACTCCCCTTCCATCTGGTCTCTTGCACACACAATATACCAACCTTCCTTCAGTCCATCATATCAACTAGCTCTCTCCCTATACCAGTCATACTGCCAACATTCAAAGTTCTGACCCTCACTACCACAGTCATAGCCTTTCTCCTCTCTTTCTGCCCTCAGCCATGCCTTCCCCCTCCTCTCCTCCTTCAGCCAACAGTAGCCCAATTTCCGCTTGCACCCTGTTGGCTAACAGTACTGGTGGCAGCCGTTGTTAACTCAGGCCTCAACAGATCCGGTAAGTAAATATTTACTAGTGTCCGCATGAATGATTTGGCCAAGCTTTACGCCGGATGCCCTTCTTGACGCAACCCTCCCTATTTATCTGAGCTTGGGACTGGCACAAACAAATGCATTGGCTTGTGCATCCCCAGTGGCTGGGTTCTTGTTTCAGCTACATATTGTACTTATTTTACTGCCTGCGCTTTAACAAAGTCATTTGTGTGTTTAAATTACCTGTTTAACTGTTGTAGGCTACACACTCAAATGTGATAGCCATTTCTGTGCATTTAAGTATTTTTTGATTGCATCTGCTTTATTTTCTGAAAAAAAAAAAAAAAACCCAAAAATATATACTTGTTTTTCCACCTTTCTAAGCTAGTATAGCCCGGTTTTCAGGTTAGTGTTGAATTCAGGGCTGTGTTACAAGTTTCTGTGTTTGCCCATACCTTACTTGGATAGAAGGAAGTTTCTCTTTTCACTGTGAGAGAGGGAGCTTTGAGCAGCCTATCTGTCCCTGGAGGAGTGGTTTCAGCCCAGAAATTAGTAGTTTATTAGCCATTTTGGGCTAATGTCTATCTATTTCATTTCCCTGCTATAAAACCCGCATTTACGAGGTTTTTGCGCTAGTATACAGCTCAGCAAGCTCCTGCCTGGTGCCCTGCAGAGATCTGCAGCAACAGATAGACAAAAGAGAGACTTTGGAGTGATTAAGTATCATTTTCTGCATTTTCTTGCGGCCTTTAGCTAATTCCACCTAAAACACAGATTTTCTAGAGTTTCTGTGATTTAAAAAGCTTGTTTCAGCAACATATTGTACTTATTTTACTGCCTGTACTTTAACAAAGTCATGTTTTGTGTTTAAATTACCTGTTTAACTGTTGTAGGCTACACACTCAAGTGTAATCGCCATTTCTGTGCATTTAAAGTGTTTTTTTGATTGCATCTGCTTTATTTCCTGAAAAAAAATACTTGTTTTCCCATCTTTCTAAGCTAGTATATTGGCCATTTTGGGCTAATTTCTATCTCTTTCATTTCCCTGCTATAAAACCCGCAGTTGTGCAGTTTTGCGTGCCGGGCAGCGCCGGTTAGCTAGGGTATAACTATTTCAGGCTCCACAAAGTCTACTCTTCAAATTTTCCCTTGGAACTAGACAAACTTTCAACTTAAGCACTCAAACCATTCACTTCTCATCCCGGCACTTGCTCAAAACTCATAGCAAACACTAATAAACCTTAGCACTAGACCCCCCTATAGTGTACAGAAGGACAAGGTTCTCTATTCGACCTTATCAGCCAATCAGTAAAACAGTTCACTGTACCTATCCAGGCATGATCAAAGGGCAGTTTCAGGTGTACTCTCCAATCCAACTGGTGAATCTGGGCATTTTGAGGCAATGTTACAATTGCCTCATGTACACAGACAACCCTATCCTCCTTCCACCAAACACTAATACATGTGAGAGATGCAATTATATAGCCAAACTGGAGGCTAAGCTCTCTCAACCCAAGACTGGACCAGGCAGTCAAGAGGAGAAGGGAATTGCTTGCATCACACCACCAGTCTCACATTGACCTATGAAACGAGCACTGGCAAAAAACACACATAAATACATGAAAACATACTCGGAGGCTCTAAATAAAAATCTGCAAAAGCAACAGAGACCTCCAAAGCAGACATCCAAGCAACCTCCACTCCCAACACAAACCATGTAACACATACTTCTCAAAACCAGTGTGCCACTCAATCACAACCAATAAGGCAAAATAACATACCCAAAACACTAGTAATAGGTGACTCTATAGTCAAGCACACTGACGTCTCACTCATTAGGTTGAACAAGGAGAAGGTTACTGTTAGCTACCTGTCGGGTGCCAGGATCCACCACATAACACAAGCACTCAGGTCACTCCAGAATAAGGACAAATATGACTTTGTCATTGTCCATGTTGGTGTGAATGACCTGAGCAGTATCTCCCTGGACTATATGAAAAGAGACATGGGAGTGCTCTCTGATCATGTAGCCCAGGCCGGTATGACCCTGACCGTGAGTAGCATCCTGCCCTCATCAAGAATGATACCATGGTATACAGAAAAAATTATCAATTTCAACAATTGGCTAAGTTTCTGGTGTCATTCAAAGGGGATCCAGTGTCTGTCAGCCTGGGATGACATGCTCAACAAGCCACGCTGCTTTGCTAGAGGCGGCTTGCACCTGTCACCCTTAGGCTTTCGAATACTGGTCAAGGCTCTTGCCACCTACATAGTGCCTTTTTAGGCAAGGCTCAAAAGACAAACCCACGGCCATAAATAGCACAAGTAACAATAAACTGAGGGTAATGCTACTCAACGCCAGAAGTCTAAACCTCAAAATGGATGCACTCGAGGCACTCCTCAGTATGGACAAAATCAATATATGTGCAGTAACAGAAACCTGGTTTAAGGCTCCAGAGAGCACCCCAGCACTACCAGGCTACAACTCATACAATACATTTCGTCCACAAAACCCGGACCACAATACAAAAGGTGGGGGAGTATCCATATTCATCACGGATATCCACACCTCTAGGTTAGTGGCACACACGATGCTTCAGAGATCATCCACGTGCAATTAACAATGGGCAAAACTGCTATTCAAATTATAGCTTGCTACAGATCACCCACCATGTCCCAGGACCCCTACTCTGCATTCCTGGAAACACTGGGAAACATAAAGGTCCTACCAAACACCCTGATATTGGGTAATTTCAATTACCCAAACATTAACTGGGAGAACTACTCAAGTACAAACTCCCTTGCCAAACATTTCCTAGAATTTATAAACTCAAACAGCCTGGATCAACTGGTCAACACCCCCACCAGAGGTGACAACATATTGGACCTGGTCATCGCCAACATGGGCGACCGATATTCCACACCAGCCGTCAACCCCTCAGTTAGATCTGACCATAAACTAATCACTCTGGATATCCACATTCCGCCACCACCCCCGGTCAAAGAAACCACCATGAAAAACTTTTCAAAAGCAAACTTCACGTTACTTAAGACCGAGGTGGAAAGTTTCAAAGCCCCCATGCTAAAGGATAATGCTGTCCAAGCTGCAAAATCTTTTACTAATGCACTCTATGGGCACCTACAAGAATGCATGGATCATGCTATCCCAAACAAAACCAAGACTCACTCCTCCAAGAAAAGGAAACCAGTCTGGTGGACCTCTGCCATAAGCAAGCTATACAATAGAAGGAGGAAACTAGTACAGAAAAGAGTAAAATCCCAAAAAGGGTAGACATCCCTGATCAGTATCAGCAAGAAACTACATTCCACCATAAAATCATCCAAGGCTAGCTTCGAAAGAAAAATTGCCATGGACTCCAAAGATAAGCACAAGGCATTCTTTAGCTATGTCAAGAATCTAAGTGGCAATTCTCAGATCTGTTCGGAGTTAGTGCAGAATGGCACAAAATGCACTTAAACAACTGATATAGTCAACATCCTGGCAGACAGGTTCAGTGCAAACGTCACCCTCCTTTCACCCCCAAAAGGGCCCATACCTATACCAGAAGAATGTAGTGCCCCTGAAATCACAGACACTCAGGTTAAAACAGCCCTCTCCAAAGCCAAAAACACAGCATCAATGGGATTGGACAGTGTCCCAGGCTGCGTCCTACATGAGCTCAAAGGTGAACTAACCCCTCACCTAAACACACTGTTTAAACTCAGCCTCTCCACAGGCTATGTGCCCACAGAGTGGCGCATAGCAACGGTTATTCTACTCCACAAAGGCTGAGTCACAACGGACCCTGGGAACTATCGCCCTATAAGCCTGACTAGCTTGTTCTGCAAAGCTATGGAGCACATCATCATGGTTCTCATTAACAGAGACATTGGGAACCTCCAAACACTGGACCCTACCCAGTTCGGCTTTGTTAAGGGCAGATCATGCCACCTAAACCTGGTGGACTTCTTTGAGACAGTTACCAGGGTATAGACGAGGGAAAGGTGGTCCACGCAGCCTACCTAGACTTCGCAAAGGCCTTTGACACCATTCCCCACTCAGGAATTATAGACAAGCTCACCAGCCTGAACATAAACCCCTACATCATGAGATGGGTTGCCAACTAGCTAATGGACAGAACCCACATGGTAAGAGTTGCAGGAGCTAGGTCTGACTCTAAAGTGGTTACAAGTGGTGTTCCCCAGGGCTCAGTCCTAGGACCCCTCCTGTTCGGCATATACTGCTCAGAGGTACAGGCAAGCACAGGAAGACTTTGGCTGTCCAAGTTCGCAGACGACTGCAAACTAGGGGTTATAATTGACTCTCCGGCTGACACAGACATCCGCCAAAAGGGTCTCACTGAGACAGATACCTGGTGTCAAAACCATGGCCTCAAGCTAAATGCCAAAAACTGCATAGTTATCCCCTTTGGAAAAAAGCAAAGTACCCACAAACTATCACATAGGTGGCAGCCCCCTAAATATGGTAGACGTAATAAGGGATCTACCCAATTAGATAGTAACCTCTCCTTTGATAATCACATTGCCAAAGTGGTTAGAAAATCCTTCTATGTGGCCCACCTAATCACAAAAGGGTTTGCATCCAGATCGAAAGAGGGCATTGGACCCTTCGACGCATTACTCATCAGACCCATCATAGAGTACAATGCCCCATTTGGGATGTACCTTACAAGACACCTGCAACAACTGGAAAGACCACAGAAGTACCTCACCAAAAGGATCACTGGCCTCAAGCAGATGCCCTATGCAGGTCGACTGAAGAAACTCCAGCTGTACTCGGTTGCGTACTGCCTACTCAGAGGTGATCTCTGCCTGACATACAAGGCCATGTCCAACTCAGAATTGATGGACATGCTCCACCTAAAGAAAACCATATCCCCTCGAGCCACACGCTGCAGGGATCTAAACCTCAGCACAACAATAAATATGATGTGCTGGAGGGATAGATTCCTGTCCCAGAGACTTCCCATGCTCTGGAACAAGATTCCAATCTACATTAGCCAGAGCTCCTCGCTAATCTTCAAGAGAAACATTGACGAGTGGATGGGAAACAGAAAGTTTACCCCAAGGATCACTTCAATGGACAGAGGCACAGGGAACCAATCTAAGGGGGTGGCGAAAGCCAAGACATTCCGGCTAGGTTTATAAATGCCTTCGAGCAGATAGTCTAGTACCTACCTATGAACCTATATGTTTCACAGCATAGACTATGCCAATAGCTGGAAAATAGTACTGAGAAGAAAAGAACCTATGCACAGATAATTATATTACATTTACTGGAAATTAGTTCTCTGGCAGTACATAGCCTAGAGTTTGTCATAATAAAGGTGACATACAGGGCTTGCATTGTTTGACATGACAGTAATGCAAAAAGCTTGAAAACTGTAAAAAGTTCTGATATTTTAACAAAAAACATGGAGCAGATTCTCTCTTTTTAAATGTTATAATAAATGAAGATGTTGCAGCTGAAACAAATGTATAACCTGACATAGCAAAAACAATTAGTACTATTGCTGTGGTCCTTATTTCTGATTAAGAGATGAAAATAAGCTGTTTGTAGTTCCCATGTCTGGACTGCCCAACAAAATGTTACCACACTATTTTAATGAAGTATACTAATAAAACAACACATCTTAACAGAATGGATAACACACAGGAAGAGATCATAAAAACAGATATCCAAACAAGAGAAATGCAAGAGATCTACTCAAAGTCAGATTCAAGAGGAAATAATCACTATTCATTACAGAAAAGATAGATATTTGAAACTGCACAACATATTGAAATGAAAGAGGAAAATAAAGTGATGAGCATGTTTTTTTTGTCTCATCTTTTTTAAACAAGAAACATCTTTATTGAATTATCTTTTATGACATAGATAATCATACATTTATATAAATGAGAGCAAACCATATAGACATACTTTCAGTTGTAAACATTATACACCACCTATAATATTCAATACAGTCATTTTCAGTCAAACATTACATAGCTTATTCAGTTCCTGCCTTCCCTTAAACCTCATTCCTCCTCCAAAACATTATTCTACTTGAATTGTTCCCACAATTCCCATTGTTTCTATGTAATTTGTTCCTATCTTTTTCTAAAGATCCCACTTCCAGTTTATTTATCTCTGTTACTATATTCAATACTTTTAGTAAGGTTGGTTAATACTTTGATTTCCATTTTCTAGTAATTGTTTTTTGGCAGCCACCAGAATTAAACTCAGCAAGTCCTTACTATGTCTAGGCAATTCTGATTCAGTATCACAGCTCAAACAAAAAAATGACTTCCTTAGGTACATCACTTTGCTCGCCTAGTATTTCTGCAGGGGAATTTTTAAAGTCTGACAACTCATTATACTCCCAAAAATATGTCCTCAATTATCTCTTTCTTCACCTCTGTTTGCAATCTACCTCAACTTCCGGTATAAAAATACATGCAAATAATTCCAAATAAAGATCCTAAATTTTGTAGACTTTGTTGCATATTTGGGAGCTATACATATATTCTTCATTGCATCGGTGAAGATTGGGTAAGGATAGATGAAGGCTGCCAGCCGAGCCAGATAGAATTTTAGAGACAATTCTGTCATCCGTAAATATTAATGTAAACCACAGGCTTGTTGTCTTAAATGGTAAAAATAGTATTACATGTGGACCTGAAAAGTAAAGCATGATGTGACCCGTTGATGTTAAAACTTGGAGTCAGTAAGTCTAGAGTGAGGCATCCTGCCTATTGTTGTAAGACCAGAGTTAATGTCCAGAATTTGCATGCATAAATGTCCTTTATTGCTCTGGTTTCTGCCTAGAGGTGAAGAATATAAATGTAGTTTCTGTTAGTCTGGGAACCCAGGGAAGTGTGAAAGATGATGTAATGTGAACCAGGAATGTGATTTTAAAAACAGAGAGAATCAGAGAGCATTAAGCATTTTTGTCTTGACCATCCAACTCACCAGCACTGTCTTGCTCTATATGTAAGTTTATCTTAGATTTGTGTTTTCTCTTCGAAATAGCTAGAAACTAGAAATATTAGACTAAGTGTTTTCTGTGATGTCAGAACTGTACTGCTGAATTATTTTAAGTATTTCTCTGTGATCTCTGAACTCTTGACTAGCACTGTGTAGTAAAAAGTATTGTTTTGTGTTTTGACTATTTGCTTTTAAATATTTTTAAACCCTTTCAACTGTGGCTGTTTTTTGTAGAGATAATTTAAGCTCTTTAGAGTACTTGCATGCCTTTGGTAAAATTGTACAAAGCCACTCCAATAGCTTTAGCCCTGAGCTATACTACCAATTGTATAATAATAATATTGCACAGTAATAATTGGGCACCCTTTTAAAGGCCTTTGAGTAGCTGATAAATATTAGTGGGTGGTGGCAGCTGGTACTACCATATAGCCTGGGAAATAGGGGCACAGCTGGAGAACCTGTGCCAGCCTTTCCCAGGAGTGTCTGTGTGGTTGTATAAACTCTTCTCAAAGTGTGTTTGTGTGTGTGTGTGTGTGTGTGTGTGTGTGTGTGTGTGTGTGTGTGTGTGTGTGTCGGGTACCTGGGCAGGGAACAAAGCAGTGGTTGGACAGAGAGGGTGCTGGCGGTATTAGCTTGCCCACTAGGCTGAAATCTGGACCCTATAGCTGTACTAGTGTGGAGTCTTACTGGGGACCTGGAGAGCGAGGGAGTGACCAGCCCTGGACTGACTGTGATCTCTGTGTGCTCTTAAGGGAAATTGCACTTTACTGTATGTATTTGTTATCCTTCCCTCCTATATGAGATGCCCCATACTGGTGTTAGTGTTGAGGATTGAGGCTCCTTGATTGCTGGGCCAGGGCACTGGCATCACATATTAATTCTTTGGCAGTGGTGGGATATCCACATCACATATTAATTGGTATAAATACTAATTGGATTGTAGTGATGTGGGTAGAGTGAATTCCTGTAGCTGGTGTACAGTGAGCTCTGAAGGTGTTTGCACTCTAAATCAGCCATGCGGTGAATACTCAGAGTTCAGATCACAATTGTTTTATTTCTTTTGTTAGCTTAGTTAGTCAGGATGAGCAGGCAGCATGTCAGCAAAGGAGTATGGAAACCTGACAAGAAGCCAGCTGGTGGAGATGTGCCAGGCTAGGAGACTGGTGCATGCAAATCTGACTAAAGCAGACCTGATTGCAGACTTGGTTACAGCTGCATCAGAAAACAGCAACCAGGAGGACACTCAGACAGGCAGTGGAGATATAATACCCTCGAAGAATGGACAGCTCAACCTTTCTGCAGCGGACTTAAAAATCCATCTGGAGCTAAAGAGACTTGAGTTGGAGGCCAGGCGTGTGGAAATAGAAGCAACTGAGAGACTAAGGTGTCTAGAGAGTGAGAACAATGAGAAACTGCAACGTTTGCAGGCTGAGGAGAATGAGAAACTGCTATGCCTGGAAGCTGAGGAAAAGGAAAGGCAGAGGCAGCATGAGAAGGAGATGCTGACTCTTCACCAGAGTCATGGAGGTAATGGGGAAGGGAGTAACTGGACCCCAGAAGCATTAAAGGTCAGTAAATTTCTTTCGCAGTTTAAAGAGGGGGATAATTTTGATAGTTTCATTCATATGATTGAGAGGGTATGCAAACAGTATGGGGCTGACCTAAGGCTCTGGGTACGGTTCCTGACCCCCTTACTCCATGGTAAAGCTGTAACTGTTTTGTCAAAAATGTCTGATGTTGCATTTTTTGATTATACTGCTGTTAAAAATCACTTGTTAGAATTGTTTAAGCTAACACCTGAAATGTATAGGAAAAAGTTTTGTGAGCATAGATACAAGGCAGATAAAAATGTGTGTGAATATGTTGCTGAACTGGGCACTTATTCCCATAGGTGGGTGAGTGGATGTCAGGTCACCACTTTTATAGGGCTGGCAGACCTTTTGGTGAGGGAACAAGCCCTCAGCACGTTTCCTGAGGACATGAGGATCTGATTAGCTGGTAGACAATGTGCTACTTCAGATGAGTTGGGGAAGAAGGGAGACATATACCTGGAAAGCAGGGCAGCCCTGCACAGGAAAGGGACCCCCCGTACTGCTCATAGGTCTAAAGGAACCCATGGTGGGCAGCACAGACTGCCCCAACAGAATCTGCCAGTAGCAGGGGAAGGCACTAGTCCAGGTAATCATCCAGGAGCTAGGGTTAAATTAAATGTTTTGAATGCAACCAGTGGGGCCATGTGGCATACAGGTGTCCATGGAGGCAAGGTGGGGAAGAAAGGTGAGGGAGCCAGTAAGTGGGAAAGATAAAATGCTAATAGTAGGTTATCTTGAGACAAAAGGGGTACCAAACTACTATCCTGCAGATGTTCTGATAGGGAAGGATTTGGATGAGGCAGTACCATGTGCTTATGCAGTTACACGCAGTCAGGCTAGAAGACAAGCATGTGGATCTGGTAGCCTGGGGGAGACCCAGACAGTCTGCATACTTGCATCCAGGACTGGTGGGGGTGGTTACTTCAGGGAGGGAGCTACTCTGTAGCAGTGAGACTGAATGTGAGCCACAGCTGCTTGTGGATACTGATGGTTCCTTGGACAGAATGACTGCAAAGGTAGAGGTGAGTAGGAGTACCCAGGCTGACAGGGAGGCACCACTGTCAGAGGATACCAGACTTCCTGTGGAAGGGGTGCTGGGAAGGTTTACAAGGAGAGAGTTGAGACAGGCTCAGTTCTCAGACCCTACACTGCAAGGCCTGAGGCAGGTAACTAGGGATGCACCTGATTCCCAAGGAAAGGGGGAATCTGTATACTGGGACAAAGGGTTACTATACAGAGAGTAGACCCCTGAGGGAGGGATGGAAGGTGAGAGAGTACAGCAGTTGGTAGTGCCTAGAGCCTACCATCTGGCACTTCTAGCCATAGCCCATGATATTCCCTTTGCAGGTCATATGGTGATAAAACGTACAGAGGCGTATTATGCAAAACTTCTATTGGCCTGGAATTTCCACAGATGTAACGGGGTACTGCAGGACCTGTGAGCAGTGCCAAAAGGTAGGCAAGGCAGGAAACAAGGTGAGAGCGCCTTTGATCCCTTTGCCTGTGATTGAGGGGCCATTTCAGAGGGTAGCTATGGATATTGTGGGTCCTCTGGGTACCCCAAGTTCCACAGGGAAAAAGTATATCCTAGTGGTAGTGGATTATGCTACACAATACCCTGAGGTGGTGGCTTTGTCCTCCATTGAGGCAGAGAAGGTGGCAAATGCTTTGTTAGAGATTTTCAGCAGGGTAGGTTTCCCAAAAGAAATACTGACTGACAGAGGTGCCAGTTTCATGTCAGACCTGCTAGCTTGTCTGTGGAAGTCCTGTGGAGTGAAACACATGAAGACCACCCCCTACCATTTTCAGACTAATGGTCTTGTTGAGAGGTTAAACTCTACAATCAAGTCCATGCTACGGGCATTTGCAGATCAGTTTAAGAGGGAGTGGGACAAATATTTGCCCCATCTGTTGTTTGCTTACAGAGAGGTTCCCCAGGAATCCACAGGTTTTTCACCCTTTGAGTTGCTGTATGGGCATAGGATGAGGGGACCTCTAGATTTAATTTGAGATGAGTGGGAAGGTGAGTGTGAGTCTCACAAGGAATCTGTTGTGGCATACGTCCTAAACCTCAGGACAAGGCTCAGGGAAATCATGGGCTTGGTCCAGGAGAACCTGGCAGAAGCCCAACAACAGAAAAAGGTGTGGTATGACAGGTATGCTCGAGCTAGAGAGTATGCTGTGGGGCAGCAGGTGATGGTTCTCATTCCTGTCAGACACAACAAGCTGCAAGCAGCTTGGGAGGGACCCTACAAGGTGGTAAGAAAGGTAAGGGATGTTAACTACATGGAGGAACTGCTAGGCAGAAGGCAGGGCAGAGATTGTACCATGTTAACATGATGAAAGCCTACCATGATAGGGAGGCCCTTGTGCTGAGCATTTGCAGTGAATTGCAGGGGGAGTCTAAGGGAGATCTGGGGACTGATCTCCTCAGTGAGGCTCAGGCTGACACCTCAGTGGAAGGGGTAGCAATGTCCCAGCAGCTATCTCCTACCCAGGTTTGAGGAATCTGAGCAGTGTTGCAGGAATTTGGGGACATGTTCACTGGGAAACCAGGGTGTACCCACATGGGGTAGCACCAGGTGGATACAGGGCCCCAAAGGCCTATTAGGCAGGCCCCTTATAGAGTGCCTGAGAGAGGCAAACAGACTCTGAGGCAGGTGGTACAGTAGATATTGAAACTAGGGGTGAGTCAAGAGTCCAACAGTCCCTGGGCCTCCCCAGTGGTGCTGGTGCCAAAGAAGGATGGCAGCACCAGGTTCTGTGTGGACTACAGGAAATTAAATAGTCACACAGAGTCAGATGCTTACCCCATGACTAGGAAAGATAAGGCCCTAGAGCAGCTGGGTGGGGCTAAGTATCTTATAACCACTGATCTTACCAAGGGTTACTGGCAGGTGCCCTTGACTCCCAGAGCTAGGGAGAACCAGCCTTTGTGACTCCTTTTGGCTTGTGTGAGTTCAAAAAGATGCTCTTTAGGATGAAGAATGCCCCAGCAACTTTCCAGATGTTGGTAGATCATATCCTAGCTGGAGCAGGAAGGTTTGCCCTTGCTTACCTAGATGATATTGCCATCTACAGCCATTCCTGGCCTGCGCACCTTCAGCATGTCAGGTAGGTGCTGGGCAGACTACAGAGGGCAGGGTTGACCGTTAAGCTGAACACATTTCAGGTGGGTATGGCAGAGGTCTCCTACCTAGGCCATAGAGTGGGGAGTGATAAGATAAGGCCAAAACATGCCAAAGTGGAAGCCATTCAGGCATGGCCTGCACCTGTTACTAAAAAGCAGGTGAGGGCATTTTTAGGGACAGCTAGGTACTAGAGAAAGTTTGTCCCCAGTTATAGTACCATAGCTGCTCCCCTCACAGACCTGACAAGGAAGAAGAGGCCAGTTAAGGTAGTGTGGACCCCAGCATATGAGCAGGTATTCCAGATGCTTAAAGAAGCTTTGGGAGGACCCCCCCCCCCACATGGTAGCCAGTCCAGATTACAGCAAAGTATTTGTTGTGCAGGTGGATGCTTCAAACCATAAGGTGAGGCCTGTACTTAGCCAGATTTATTCAGAGGGGTAAGAGCACCCAATGGTTTATCTCAGTTGTAGGCTCCAACCCAGGGAGGAATGCTATGCAGCTGTAGAAAAGGAATGCCTAGCCATAGTGTGGGCACTGCAGAAACGTCAGCCTTATATGTATGGAAGGAAATTCACTGTTATGACAGATCACAAACCCCTAACATGGGTAAACAGAGCCAGCCAGCAAAATGCCAAGTTGCTAAGATGGAGCCTGGGGTTGCAAGCATATGATATGTCCGTGCAGCACCACAGTGGGATTGGCAATGCCAATGCAGATGGGCTCTCAAGACAGGGAACGGGGTAAGGTATATACAGCTAGACCTAACTCCCTCAAGCAGCATTTCTCAAGGGTCACTTGAAAAACTAGCGTGAGTTCTCCAGGGGGGGATATGTGAAGATTGGATGAAGATAGATGAAGGCTGCCAGCCTAGCCAGATAGAATTTTGGAGATAATTCTGTCATCTGTAAACATTAATGCAAACCACAGGCTTGTTGTCTTAAATGGTAAAAATAGTGTTACATGTGGAACTGAAAAAAATGTAACAACAGTGCACTCTACTGACCAAGTAAAGCATGTTGTGACCCTTTGATGTTAAAACTTGGAGTCAATAAGTCTAGAGTGAGGCATCCTGCCTATTGTTGTAAGGCCAGAGTTGATGGCCAGAATTTGCATGCATAAATGTATGTTATTGTTCTGGTTTCTGCCCAGAGGTGAAGAATGTAAATGTAGTTTCTGTTATCCTGGGTACCCAGGGACGTGTGAATAATGATGTAATGTGAATCAGGAATGTGATTTTAAAAACAGAGAGAATCAGAGAGCATTAAGCATTTTTGTCTTGACCATCCAACTCACCAGCACTGTCTTGCTGTATATGTAAGTTTATCTTAGATTTGTGTTTTCTCTTAGAAATAACTAGAAACTAGAAAGATTAAACTAAGTGTTTTTCTGTGATGTCAGAACTGTACTTCTGAATTATTTTAAGTATTTCTCTGTGATCTCTGAACTCTTGACTAGCACTGTATAGTAAAAAGTATTGTCTTGTGTTTTGACTATTTGTTATTAAATATTTTTAAACCCTTTTAACTGTGGCTGTTTTTGTAGAGATAATTTAAGTTCTTAGCGTACTTGCATGCCTTTGGTAAAATTGTACAAAGCCAATGCAATAGCTTTAGCCCTGGGCTATACTACCAATTGGATAATAATATTGCACAGTAATAACTGGACACCCTTTTAAGGGCCTTTGAGTAGCAGATAAATATTAGTGGGTGGTGGAGGCTGGTACTACCATATAGTCTGGGAAAGAGGGGCACAGCTGAAGAACCTGTGCCAGCCTTTCCCAGGAGTATCTGTGTGGTTGTATAAACTCTTCTCAACGTGTGTGTGTGTGTGTGTGTGTGTGTGTGTGTGTGTGTGTGTGTGTGTGTGTGTGTGTGTGTGTGTGTTTGTGTGTGTGTGAGTGCGTGTGTGTCAGGTACCTGGGCAGGTACACGAAGCACTGGTTGGACAGAGAGGGTGCTGGAGGTTTTAGCTTGCCCACTAGGCTGAGATCTAGACCATATAGCTATGCCAGTGGGGAGTCTTATTGGGGAGCTGGAGAGTGAGGGAGCGACCAGCCCTGGATTGACTGTGATCTCTGTATGCTCTTAAGGGAAATTGCACTTTACTGTGTGTATTTGTTATCCTTTCTTCCTATATGAGACACCCCTCACTGATGTTAGTGATGAGGATTGAGGCTCCTTGATTGCTGGGCCAGGGCACGGGCGTCACAGCTTCTTTGTGAATTGCTTATCCTATCTCTCTTCCCAAGCCTTTCTAACCTCATTTGACCGATTCCTAAAGTTATCATGCAATATTGCATATGACTTACTAATCACCCCTTTTATAACAGCAGCTTCTGTTCCAGATTTTACTATACGCTCTATCAGTGCTGGTCTTTCACTTGGGATCCCCTTTTCCTTTTTCTTGCTGATATTGTGATAAGCAAGCTTTGAGCTAACAGAGTATAGGGACCAAAGATTCCTTCAGGCAGGGAAGAAAAGGTATTCTGGTTACACTTCACATCACATCATAGCTAGCAGATGTCAAAAATGTATCTTTGAATAATGTGTACAGCTAGTTATCCATTAGGTTGCTTGACAAGGGCTTAAGTCTGTTCATTCTAAAGTAAAAGACCAAACACGCCAGTTGTCAAACATATTGCAACATTCCATGAGGTATGATACCTCAGAGTTAGTTATACTAGACGATGTAGGGGCACAAGTTAATTGTATGGGGGTGTAACCAAGGGTTCTGATGACTACATTTAGCCTATTAATTTTTACTAAACAGGCTTTGATGCATTTATATCTCTACTGCTGAAGAAATTTACACTACTTCATTCAAACTACTGTCCTCCACTAGCACTCATTTTAGAGATTGTCAAGTGTTTATGTTTTTAAAAAACATATTTCACAGACATTTACCCTTATTAAGCCACTCTTTTGACTTTATAATCCAGAAAGAGAACTTTACATAATTCTCCTTGCCAACTGGAATCTGACTCCTGATGAACTTCGCAATGGCCCATGCCACCCTTCATAAAATACTAAATAAATATTCAAATACCTTTCTGATGCCTATAAGTGCACCCTTTTTGGGATAGTGGTTCATTAGTAAGCACTCTGTCATCCTCCAGGTATCATATTTCAGATATAAATTCTTTGCAGTGCTTTCTACACACTGCCAGACCCTTGTTTAAAGTGATAAGTGTTAGCCTGGAATTTAATCACTTGTATTCTACAATATGTTAGCATGTGTTTGTATTTTAGCATGTATATAATTTCTGATTGTGGTTAAGTAGCAAGAGTCTGTTTGCAATCTTCATTAAATGTGTTATTCCAGATTATAGCTATTTAAACCTTATCATATTGTAGGCCATTAAGTTGAAATTATTTAAGAAATTGTATATAGCTGAAATTATAGTCTACACTCTTTGTTTACTATAAAA
Organism: Protopterus annectens; assembly: GCF_019279795.1. Taxonomy (NCBI): domain Eukaryota; kingdom Metazoa; phylum Chordata; order Ceratodontiformes; family Protopteridae; genus Protopterus; species Protopterus annectens. The sequence goes on from NC_056745.1 coordinate 763,654,256, forward strand.
ATGACTACACTTTATAGAATTACTCCCTTATAAAGCTGTAAGATATGTAGGTGACTGTTTGCATGTCTTGTGCCATTGGCCTTGGTCATGGCAGATAAGGTGCCACCTATCTGCTATGGAGCTGTACCTCCATTTTCTCTACTTTCCCCATCCATACATTAAACTTTGTAAACAATAGGTTAGCTTGCATTTTCCATACATTGTGGCAGCCTTTCCCATGCACCTGCCATCTCCTCCATAAAGTAGTTTTTCCTTAGATAAAGAATGTAACTAGTTCCCTCTGTTTGTGGTTAGTAATCCTTCCTGCTCCCTATCCTTTCTCTTGCCATGTAGCTACTCACAATCCCTTTTTATCATCTTGTATACCTAGATCATTCTGTCTGTCCTTCAGCTTTTTTTTTTACTTGTAAATCTCTTCCCTTCTGCAAAATAAAGAGATCATCTGCCTTGTGAGTCTGACCCGATGAACAAAAGATGGACAGTTGGGTAAAAAGATAGATCAATTAGATTAACTAATTAATTAACCAATTAATCTACTATGTAGATGTGATGCAATGGAATGGCATGATTTATGGAAAACAGTTTACCAAATGTCATTCTGTCTTGGCCAGATAATACAGTGGGGCTCTTGCGCATCAGTGTTTCCTATGAGGTACTTTGTCCCCAAATCCTCGTGCTTCTTCTTGCTAATGGAAATTCCCAATAATCCCATTTCACCATTAACTTCAAGTTTACAAAAACTCGGACAAAGTAAATATTTTTGAAGTTTGAAAGCACCATTTAGTTGGCCGGTCCAGATCAGACAGATGACCAAGATTATAGAATACTGGTCATTATTTGGAAAAGTCATATTACACTCGTACTATACTAGAAAAACAAAAACAGACTAAGTGAGGAAAGTAGTCCACCCGTGGCTCAAATCAAACCGCGTTTTAAACAGGTGACACGAAATGTTTACGTTCAAAAGTAACAGCTCAGTGAGTCAACTTTACCTGGTCATATCTTAACATGTTATGTTGTCCCATCTTGCCTTCAGTCTTGCTATTTGGGGTTCAGGGCCGAAACCTCGGCTCCAACTCAGCCTATACAAAAGCTCGAGAGCTTCTAATGTCTCGAGACTGAGTACTATCACATAGTGCTTAGCAGCTATTCCCCAGATCTCATTTGCCGCTTGAAGCTTCGGGATTGTCTTCACTGGCTCAGGCTTGAAAAATGTAATGACCAATGGTTAGACCACAGCTGAAGATAAAAATGGAATAATCCACGTCAGGAAATAAATCACTTGCAGCTTCACAGTAGTGCCCTTTATAAAACCAAAAGTTGTAACTGAGATGTAGTAGTCAAGGTAGGAAACGGTTCACTTGCAGTTTCACACCACTTTATTAAACAAGAGTAAGCGCTTGAACACCTTAGAGATATAAGAAATAAAAAAGACACAAGTGCTTTAGCAAAACATGTGGAAGAAGAAGATAGGAAACATATTTTTAATTTCATGGTTTTAGAAATAATAAATAAAAGTAAGAGGGGAGGTGACATAAGGAATAAGGTCGAGGAAGCAGAACAAAGATGGATTTTACTACTTCAGGCAGATAGGTCTCCTGGATTAAATAATGCTGTTTCCTTGAAACCTTTTTTAAAATCCAGACCACTAAAACATTAAGTAATATGGATTATTACATAAAATGTGTCTGTTATATGTATATTTTATTTCATCTTATGCAGAATATAAGGCAAATTAATGTACTGATGTATGCAATTTTAATTAGTCTATGTCATAGTTCTATATGTGTTTTCATTGGTTGAACCATATTTTAAATACCAATGTTTTAACAGTTTTTATGTGTCTGAAGAAGCGATCAGCTGACTTAGATCGCGAAAGTGCTTACTCTTGTTTAATAAAGTGGTGTGAAACTGCAGGTGAACCGTTTCCTACCTTGACTACTACATCTCAGTTACAACTTTTGGTTTTATAAAGGGCACTACTGTGAAGCTGCAAGTGATTTATTTCCTGACGTGGATTATTCCATTTTTATCTTCAGCTGTGGTCTAACCATTGGTCTTTTCATTTTTTTCGCTTGAGGTGTATACCAGGCATTTATCCAGCTTTTGTTTTCTTTCACGTGTTGAAAAATGTAATATTTTATATATTTTATAACTTTTTCTGTAAATTGTTAGATTTTTTTTTACTTATTAGTGCTATAGTAACAGTTTTGTGCTATTTCTAGCCTTTTCTAAACCTGTAAGTTTATTTTTGCAGGTATCCTTTCTTTGGGCCTTGTTTTCTCCACAAGAATCCTTTATAAATTAGAGGATTCTTGCCCTTTTCTTCCTTATAAGAATTTTAGGAGTACTCCGTTTAAGTTAGAGGCATCTCCTCCGGTGGAGGAGATAGCTGTTTAACTTAAGAGTCTTCTCCTCCCCTCTTTTTTTCTCTTAAAAAAATAGTACCTTATTTAGATACTTGACTCTTTTATAACAGTTATAATTTGATGTTATAACTTTTATTAGGTTCATAGGTTCATAGATTAGTACTAAGCTAACTGCCCTTGCGAGCCATTTTAAGCCTAGCCAATTATCCCTTGTGAGACTCAAACCCTGCACCTTGTGTTTGTAAAGCAAACACCTTAACCATTAGGCCACCCTCCCAACTAAAATAAATATGTACAGCTGTGATTCATAGATTCGTACTAGGCTAACTGCCCTTGCGAGCCATTTTAAGCCTAGCCAATTATCCCCTGTGAGATTCAAACCCTGTACCTTGTGTTTGTAAGGCAAACACCTTAACCATTAGGCCATCCTCCCAAAATTGAAAAATGTTTTCCTTATAGCTAGTATGTCTAAGGAACCAGATAAGAAACACAAGTCAGGATTCAAAAGATGTGATTCCTGTACTCAGAAGATGTCCATTACTGACGGATACACTAGTTGTGTGTACTGTCTGGGTCCACTCCATCTTCAAGACTCCTGCTCCATTTGTCATAGTTTTAGTGCCAGGGTCTTGCAGGACAGGAGGAATAAGCTTATATTGAGGGGTACCAAAATGAGACCAATAACCAAATTCAAGGAAAAAATAGACCAGAAGCCAGCCGGAAGCCTTTTAAAACAATTTAATATGTGTACAAAACACACAGTAAACACATAAATGCAGACAAAATACAGCGTTTTCATTTCAAACACTTCATCAGATGTGGTTCTGAGGTAAATTGACAGGTTAAATATCTTGCTAGTGAACAGATTGACTGATAAAAACATTCAATAAAATGATGCAATAAAATGACTCATGAATACTCCATAAATATTAATGAATAAATAAAAGTTAAAATTGAAACCAATATAATAGGCACTTTAGAACCAATAAAACCTGCATAAAACAATTGATTAAAAATGATTACATATTTAATTCAAGTGAGGACCATTTCGAACAGAATTATAACATTAAGTTAAAGAAGGGAAAGTTAAAAGCTCCATAAAAAATAAATTCAACACAAGCTTAGAAATGAATGTAAAACAATACTTTTGCTCTCTCTAGTGGTCAAATTTGAAAATTGCAAGCCTGATACAATAAATACTGTTCGAATCTATTAAAAAACATACAAACTTAAAAGCATGCAAAAGATTTTTATTTTATTTTATAACTTTGCTGCCCTTAATTTTAAAAGGGGTACAATGGAAGTGCTCCCATTCAAGCCTGGAGGAGAGGTGGCTTGTAATTTTAAAATTAAGGGCAGCAAAGTTATAAAATAAAATAAAAATCTTTTCCATGTTTTTAAGTTTGTATGTTTTTAATAGATTCGAGCAGTATTTATTGTATCAGGCTTGCAATTTTCAAACTTGACCACTAGAGGAAGCAAAAGTATTGTTTTACATTCATTTCTGAGATGGTGTTGAATTTAATTTTTATGGAGCTTTTAACTTTCCCTTTTTAACTTAATGTTATAATTCTGTTCAAAATGGTCCTCACTTGAATTAAATATGTAATCATTTTTAATCAACTGTTTTATACAGGTTTTTATAGGTTCTAAAGTGCCTTTTATATTGGTTTCAATTTTAACTTTTATTTATTCTTTAATATTTATGAGTATTCATGAGTCATTTTATTGAATGTTTTTATTGGTCAGTCTGTTCACTAGCAAGATATTTAACCTGTCAATTTACCTCAGAACCACATCTGATGAAGTGTTTGAAACGAAAACGCTGTATTTTAATTGTCTGCGTTTATGTGTTTATTGTGTGTTTTGTGCACATATTAAATTGGTTTTAAAAGGCTACCAGCTGGCTTCTGGTCTACTGGTACCTTGAATATGGTTATTTGCTTAAATTGAGGGGCTTATTAAAAGTGTACGAAGAAATTCAGACTAAAAAATAAGACAAGACTCAAAAGTCTGCTTCATCGGCTCCAGTGTCTGAGCCGATAAGCAGCACCAGGCATGATGCCTTTTCGGCTCTGAGAGTTATCGGGGACAAAAAACATGGTTCTCCCTCGGCTCCATCTGTGTCATCGGAACCATTGCAGAACCGAAAGAGGAGCCGGTCACCGTCCTTGGAGCCTATTCGCTCGGTGCCAGCTTCTCCTTTATTACAGTCGGTGGCAGGTAGCCACAAGTCTTCCAGTCATTCCTCTAGATCCTCCAGGTTATTGGATGAGGATGTGGAGCGGGATAGTGAGGAGGTTGCTTCGGACCCAGGCCCTAGCTGAAATTCTTTTGAGCCCAGCCCATCGGATCTTGGAGCCGACAATGGTACCTTCTATTATGCCTATTCCTCCCCCAACTCGAACGAGTTTGGAGCCAGAGAGTATGGAAATCATTGTGCTGGATCCACTGGAGGCAGTAAACACTACTGATATCTTGGATCTGACGTCTGCTCCAATTTCTTCAATGCTTTCATCCATCAAAGGACCTGGAGACTGACACTCCCTGGTTGGCTACGGGGGGGAGAGTCAGGTCGGACCCTTGTCAGAGCCAGCTCTCCCACCTGGCGCCTTGGCTCAGATGAGTTTGGCTCCCACATCTGCCTCGGAGCCACCCTCCTCGGTGCTGAGGAGATCTCCCTGTCTCTCGGGACCAGAGTCTCTTTCAGCCCAAGACCGCTGTGCCTTCGAGGTGTGGTCTAAATCGGAACATCAAACATCCAAAACATCGACCACCATAAGGTCGAACTTGGAAGATAGAAAGCTGAAAATATCGAAGCCGCGAAACATCGACTTCTTTCCCAGGGAAAGAAGTTGGTGGGCTGTTTCCGTGGCTTCGCTATTTCCTCCACTGTGGTGCGATCTTGGAGTTGGTATATTTAAGTAGGGGGTGTGTGGGGGGGGCACAGCCCCCCACGTTAGGGGGTGTGGGGGAGAAATGGTTTGTTGTGTGCATGTATTGTGGGAGTGTTTCTCGGAACAGCGATTTTTTTTTCCCTGGGGAAAAAAATCTCTGTTCTGAGCTTTTGATCATATCACATTTCAAACTTCCAAGTTCGACCTTATGGCGGTCGATGTTTTGGAAGTACGATGTTGTGATATAGACTCTTCGAGGTGATGCAGAGTGTGCTCTCCACTGAGTCTACTCCACCTTCGGCTCCAGTCTCTCTTCCCCCTAAGGGACCAGTGCCCACCTTTTCATTACCTCTCCATCAATCACAGAGTAGAGAGCCAGTGCCCCAGGAAGCCACAGTGGGTGGATCCTCCTCTTCCAATACCTCTCCAGAACATCCCCTAAGGAGGTCCCATGGAAGAGACAGTGTAAGAGGAAGCACATAGACTCCCCTGAGTCTGTCACTTCTGATACCGTCTTAGAGGATTTAGAAGTGTCCCCAAGGTACCTCTCTGAGGATGTTTCTTTTTCAGACATCCTGGAGATCCTTAAACAGAGGGGTGGCTGGAAGTCCCTTTCCCCTTCTGAAGATGACTTGGTATACATGGAGGCATTTGGCTCTCACCCCTCCACCTCTTTGGTGTCTCCACCTTTCGACCCTCTTCCAGGTTTGGTGAGCCAGAAGGTGTGGGACTCTCCGGACTCAGTTGACCCCATTCCACAGAAGCCTAATAAGTTCATTACGGCCCCGGAAGATAGGCAATATTTAACTAAAGGGGTTCCTGTAGATGCAATGGTGGTGGCTGCAGCCACAAAGAAGGAGTTAGCTGAAACTTCTGTATCTGTTCATCCCCCAAACAAGGATTCTAATATGATAGACAGATACGGGAAGCATATGTTCTCCTCAGTGGCCTTTACTTTACGGTCGCCTAATTACTTGTCGCATTTCACGTAACTTCAGAGGGATCTCCTAAAAGAGCTAGGAGATTCCCTGCAAGGTGCTACAGCCTAGGACTTATCTGATAAGGTTAACTCTCAGCTTGCAACCTTAACCTCCATATCTAACTCCTCCATGTGGCTCATATTTTATGCAGCTGATGGCGCGAGCAGGGCAACAGGCACAGGAATAGCTCTTCGTAGACATTCCTGGATGCTCCTTTGTGAGTTTGCAGAACCCTTCCAATCTTCCTTTATTGACACTCCCTTTGATAGCTCGTCATTGTTTGGGCCTAAAGTAAAAGAAACTCTCACCAGGAGCCGACAAGATGGTAAGACTCTGTCTGCCATTGGAGTCCGTTTTTCCACCCCTACCAGACCTTAGTCTAAAGCTCAAAAGGGTGGAAAAATGTGTCTCTGTAAGTCCAAAGGAGCCTTATCTGACACTCATGGTGATTCTTCCCCGAGGGGGTAGAGGGGGAAACAATGGAAGACGCTGTCCACGTGACAGAGGTGGTTCGCAAAACCAGGGTGACAGAGATACTTTCTCTGGTAGGCCCTTCCAGCACACCTGAAAGGAGGCCTGTTTGTCCATCTCTGGAGGCAGTCGGGAGGAGGATATCACTGTACCCAGAAGCCTGGCTGAATTTGACTTAAGACAAATGGGTACAGTCCATTATATCCAGAGGATACAACATTCCCTTCCAATGTGCACCTCATCCATCAAAGTCTATCCCAGACATTCCACCCAGTCAAAAGGATTAAGCAACACTAGAAATACAAAAGTTGCTAGAAAAAAAGAGTCATCCAAGAAGTCCCTGCAAACCAGCTAGGATCTGGAATTTACTCAAGGTTCTTTTTAGTCCCAACAAAGACAGGGGACTGGAGACCCATACTGGATCTCAGCAGACTAAATAAGTTGGTGAAAAAAATCAAAGTTCCGAATGGTAACACTGCAGTCTATACTCCCATTCCTGGGAAAAGACAATTGTATGTGCTCATTAGATCTTCAGGACAGATACTACCACATAAAGATGGACAGGCGCTCAAGAAGATTTCTACACTTCCGGCTGGGAGCCAGTCATTACCAGTTCAGAGCTCTGCCCTTTGGACTCACCACACCCCCCAGGGTGTTTACCAAATGCATGGCAGTAGTCACGGCTCATCTAAGATGCCAAGGATTCCAGGTGTTTGCATACTTAGACAACCGGCTCCTAACTGCCACCACCAAGCAACTACTGATTAAAGCAAGAGACTACACCATTCATCTTTTCGCAAAACTAGGCATTACTATGAATACAGAAAAATCTGCCTTGTTGCCATCACAGCATATTACATTCATTGGTGCAGATTTAAATACAAACGACATGTTGGCAAAGCTACCTCAAGAAAGGATACAGACACTAAGCAGCCAAGTGATTATTTTAGTCAACAAGAACAGATTACAGGCAATATTTGTGCTGAAAGTCCTAGGCTCTATGGCAGCGATGATAACACTACTTCCCATGGCACGTCTTCACATGAGAATACTGCAGTGGCTACTCTTCGTCCAATGGTCCATGCAGGAGTTAACCATGTCTCACAAAATTTTCATAACTCCTTCCTGCAAGAAGGACTTACTTTGGTGAGTTCAGTCCACTAAGGTAACAATGGGCAGACCGTTTGTACTTCCTCAACCTATCGCTGCAGTAACCACGGACGCATCCCAGATTGGATGGGGCTGCATTCTGGGACAGATGGTCCAAGGAGTTTGGAAAGATCACGAGTACCATTTGCAAATCATTGTCCTAGAGATAAGGGCCATGCTTCTGGCGCTGCAAGCACTTCAGGACTCTCTTCCCACGGGGACTATTGCTATTCAGACGGACAATATGTTGGCTTGGTACATTAACAAGCAGGGGGGAACCAGATCCTACCCTCTATGTCCAGAGGCCCAGAGAGTATGGCAATGGGTGATATCTTCTCAATGCTTTCTGACAGCAATGTATATCCCAGAGAAATCCAGTGTTATAGCAGACAGGCTAAGCAGAGTGATTCTCATGCCTCATGAGTGGTCCCTCAATCAGGAAGTTGCAAATGAAATTTTTCGCAAATGGGGCCAGCCTTGCTGCGACCTTTTTGCAACTCCCTTCATTTCCAAATGCAGCAACTACTTTGCCCTAATTTCCCCTCCGGGAGAGCCACTGAGGGATGTACTGGTTCACAATTGGCCCCTGGGTCTTCTTTATGCCTTTCCCTTGATTCCAAAGGTCAACAGAAAGCAAAGTTGTTGAGTTGCAGGTTAATTCTCATTGCGCCATACTGGCCTTGTCAGATTTGGTTCCCCTTCCTTTGGCCCTACCTTCAGGAGGGCCCATGAATCCTGGACCCAGTGCCGGATCTTCTGATGCATCAGTCAGGAATGCTCCATCCTGCACTCCACACCCTCAAACTGACAGCTTGGCTGCTCCACTTCCACTCTTAGCCAGGCTTCCAGAATTGTCCCCTGCAGTTCATCACATTCTAGTCTTTTTGCACAAGCAGACGACTAGGAACCTCTATGCAAGCAAATGGAAGAGGTTCTCTTGTTGGGCTGACAAAAGACATATAGATCCTTTTACAGCATCTATACCTCTAATCCTGGAATTTATAACAGAAACCTTCAATCAAGGGGAAGCGGCAGCTGCTATCCGAGCTCAATTAGCTGCTATTTCTAATTATCATGTGGAAGAATCAGGATCTAGTCTAATGTCTCATAGCCTATGCAAAGCCTTCCTAAAAGGTATTTTTCTGTTACGACCTCCCGTCAGAGAACCTCCTCCTCCTTGGGACCTCAGTCTAGTATTGTCATCTTTGATTCTGCCCCCTTTCGAACCAGCATCATCTTGTTCATTAAAATTTTTATCTTGGAAAACATTCTTCCTGACAGCAATTACTTCAGCCAGGAGAGTATCAGAGTTGCAAGCATTGTCTATCCGTCCACCTTATTTGGTCTTCCATAAAGATAGGGTTTCCCTCAGAACAAATCTTTCCTTTTTACCGAAAGTTTGTTCTCAAGCTAATTTAAACCAGAGTATAGAATTACCAGTGTTTTTTCCAAACTATGGCAACCAGGCAGAGTATAATCTCCAACAACTGGATGTGCACAGACAGTTACATTTTTATTTGCACAGGACCAAAGAATTTAGGAAGTCAGACCAATTGTTTGTCTCCTATTCAGACAATAAAAAGGGTTGGCAGTCTCAAAAGTTACTTTGTCCAAATGGCTTACTGAAACCATCACATATGTCTAAGATTCCCACAATAAGGAACCGCCAGAGAAAATCAAAGTACATTCAGCTAGAGCCATATCTACCTCCATTGCCTTTCAGTCCAGACTTCCACTGGATTCAGTTTGTGCTGCTGCTACATGGGTTAACCCTCATACTTTTATTACTCATTACAAAGTAGATGTGGCCTCCCGGAACAGGGCATCCTTTGGTTCCATTGTCCTGAGGAGTTTATTTCCTTGAGCCACCCAAGAAAAAGGTGCTGTGGACTCTGTCCCAAAATAGCAAGACTGAAGGCGAGATGGGACAACATAACATAAAGAAGTTATGTACTCACCATAACGTTCCATGTTTGTTGTCCAGTATCTCGCCTTCAGTCTTGCTTCCCTCCCAGCCATCCCCCTCCTGGAGTATCAAGAGGAATTTTTCTCAGAAATTGGCAGATAAGGTCTGATTCCCTTCTTGCCTTTTCTTGTTAATTTTTTGACAATATGTTTTCAGATATTATCTTTTTGGATATTGAACATATCATGGGAACCTTCCTTCTCAAATGAGATCTGGGGAATAGTCGCTAAGCACTATGGGATAGTATTCAGCCTCGAGTCAGTAGAAACTCTTGAGTTTTAGTATAGGCCAAGTTGGAGCCGAGGTTTCAGCTCCGAACACAAAGTAGCAAGACTGAAGGCGAGATACTGGACAACAAACATGGAACGTTATGGTGAGTACATAACTTCTTTTTTTTATCAGTTGGTTCATGGTGTTTATTATTCTTTCAGAAGTGAGACACTTAAAGCGACTGACATCTGAACTAGGTATATTCATACCTGGAAACTTAATAGCTTTGTCCCGTAACTCCCAGGTTCAGCAAAATTTAGGGTGGCATACATTGGCACCAAAACTGTGGGAGACAGTCATCTCTAAACATCATTATTATGTGTTTTCCACATATCATCTCTATGCTTCATTCTTAATTGTAACAAATAAAACCTCCACATTTGCAATCACTTTTAACTACATCAGAGGAGTTGTTTTTCATCTCATTCTCCTGCATATTACAATCCATGTCTTCACGTCAAAGCACCATTACAAGTTGACACACCAAAACTCTGCTTGATTTTGAATCATATTTTAGTTGTGTTCCTCACAGACTCTCCCAAAACTGGTGACATCTGGACAAGGGTGTAGCTAGGCATACTCAATGTGCTCAAATCAGTACATTTTGTCTGAGTATCCCTTCGGAATGTCAGCACTCAAAAAGCAAAAATTGTTTAGAACTGTACAAAGGAATGTCAGCAGTACACTTGTATACAAATAATTCTTGTGCAAAAGGAATACACCACTAGAATTAGCTTTTTATGGATATAAATGGTAACAGTTGAAAATAATGTGCCACTTGCTATATAACTGGGGGTAGCATTTTGAAGGCTGAGTACATTATTAAAGTGATAGTTGGGTAATGGGGCCAAAAGCATTAGGTTTGAGTACAAAATATAAATCTCTGGCTACATCTCTGCTTCTGGAGAAAATATGGAAAATTATACTTAATAAATTATGACAGTAATTAAATATATGGACTTCGCTTACTTAAAAAAATACCTAAAATTCTCATTCTCTTATTCTGTCAATATCACAGGTAGTACTACGATTTTGAACGTATCCCTGATTTTCCCTAATTATTTCTGGTTTTGCCCCTGGTTCGTTGAGAGCTATGAACACATACATTACGTAAAGGGCCGTGAAACCACACATTTGCTCTGCGTATGTGCTGTAGAAAGTCATTTCCCTTTAATAATTGTTTATTGTCACACCCTAATAGTCAGCGTATTACCTGAATTAAGTTTCAGTTATCCCTCCTTAACTTTTTTTGGTTTAAAGGATAACGCCATAGCCTGATTAAAGTGGTGCTTAGGATGTGTTTTATCGTTTGGATGGGCTTGGTGTTTGCAGTTTGTTTCTAGATTGTTTATGTATTGTAACTTGAAGTGAACTTTGCAGTGTTTCAGTTATGGGTAATATCACCACAGCCTTACTACTGGTATTCCTGTATTCAGTGATACGTTGTAGAGGCGATGAAGGTGAGTGTTTTCTAGAGTTTTCCCCACCCTATATATTGTTTGGCTTGTTTTGTTGAGCGTTGTGTTATATTTTCTTTATTCCAAACAAAACTACGTTGCCGTTATATGTATACAGACTTTTGTGTAAACGTGTATTAAATAACACCGCTCAACTGGCCTTGATTTTTGGCTGAAACATTTATTCAGTTCTCCAAACGTTACCGGCTTTGGGAGAAGAGGTGTTTGATCCCCGTAATGACAATTAGTAGTGAAAAATATTTAAGCTTTATAGACCTATGTTACGTCAGAAAATGCATCTTAATTATCTTCCCATATTATCAATACTAATGTGCGTTCGTGTGTACATGTGTGTGTGTGTGTGTGTGTGTGTGTGTGTATATATATATATATATATATATATATATATATATATATATATATATTTTTTTTTTTCTGGAAGTGTGAGGTCCAGAGCTTTGTTAAAACTGAAGTATGGATGCTGTTTCTGTTAAAAACACAGGTGGAATTTGATATTAAGGAGGGAAAAAATGGATTTTAGCTTCACTTTATGTTGGTGGTTGGTTAGCTTGTTTAGCATATTCTTTCTTTATTTAATCACCTTCCACTGTGAACTTTTCTTCTCTATCCTCGGCTATGCTTTAGCACTTAAGTGTACCTCAATAACATATTTCCAGGGCCGGTCTTTGCATTTTGGGGGGAACCTGGACACTTTTAGTCTAAATAATAATCACGCAATCAGTCACGTTTCTTAAACATTTTAGCTCATGCTGCAAAGTTTTAAGAATAGTACTGAACTGTAGCAACAGTGCTGTTAGGCCTGCGTATCACACTGCATTGGCCCATCTTTGGGAGTGATCCTGACAGTGGCTGGTATTTAATTGCATTGATGTTAACGTTATAACAAATCAATGTGCAGGGCTGGCCTTATGTGAAAATGGAGACTTAGGCAAAAGGCTCCCTGGTCCCCCTCCACTGCTTACTGTTTCAACTCCCACCCACAACCACTAATGCTTCACCCTGTTTTCCCCCCATTATGGGCTCCCCACACCATGCACATTACTGTTGTCTTCCTTTTCTCACATTTTGATTTACTTTTCAACTCTTTCAATGAGCTATGTCTTTCTTTACCCTCTGAAGTGTGTGTTTTATCTTACCTTTTCATTAAAACATGACTGAAAAAAATGTGATTAAGATAAGAAATTCAGTGATGCTGTTCAAGTTTACCTTTCCTTCCATCCTTCAGCACCCCTTATCTGCCCAAGGTAGCATAGTAATAACCATGTAAGGAATTAAAAAACATTTGCAGTACAAAGGTGTGTGTGTGTGTGTGTGTGTGTGTGATAGATATCGATATAAAAAATATACATGCATATACACCCACACATTCTTGATACTGTGTGTGTGTGTATGCTACTCTAAAACCAGACTCCCAATTATGGAACCTCGAACATCTGCTGTTTACTATGGTAAGGTAAATATCTGACCAAATGCAAGCAAAACTCGCGCCAAGGTAGGTAAAACCCACACACTTCCTAACTAATTTACTAACTCTGGGAACGCACTACAGTGGAGAAAGGGGCAAGTTGGATGAGTTTACCGTAGTAAACAGCTGACCTTCGAGGTTCTGTAATTGTGGTCTTGGCATTGTGAAAGTCCATCTTCTGGGAATCTGGTTTTAGAAGTAGACCCAATATATACACAGATTGAAGAATATGCCAAAATACTAGCAACAACAGTATAAGGAATTGTAAACATTAATCAAACTATGAAAGTTTCTTATGAGTGACAGTGTTGGCAAAAACAAAAAAAAACTGTTAGGAAAATATTAATGTTATTGTTTCATATTACTTATGGACATTGTGTGTGTGTTGGGTGGTCCACTTTCTAATCTCGAAATACTGAAATCTCGAATCTCTATTTCGAGACTAGAAACTCGAAACCACACACACACAAGTTCAAAACAATGAGCAATTTAAAATACTGTAAATAAAAAAAAACAAAAGTAACCACAGTGTAAAATATAACCTAAAGAAAGTCCAAAACTTAATCTGAAGCAGTAGGAAACACTTTCAGTCAGCCAAGCTCTTCAGTCCAAGTTGTTTTTATTCTTTCGACATAAGTCTGTGTCTTTGTATGTTGGAAGAATTAAAAACAGCTTGGACTGAAGAGCCTGGCTGACTGTGTTTCCTACTGCTTCACAGTGTATGTTTTGGACTTTCTAAAAATACTGAAAATAACTCACCACAAATAAAAATCCAACCCTCCTCCCAGAACAGTATAGAAACACTAAATAACCTCAAAAGAATACAACGACCATATGTTTCTGCAGGGGGGCAAGCCCCCCTGCACCCCTATACCCCTGCTACTTGTATATATCAAGTCTGAGGTCGCACTAACTCGGGGGGGCGGCACAAACATTCCCTTACTTGACCTACACTCCCATTGCAGGCAGTCATATTTACACTCACCAATAACACACACTCTCTCTTGCCTACCTACTCCTACAGCTCCCCACAAAAATTACATATTAACAAATTTCTACCAAAAGCCTTAAAAGCTAAACATATACTTGCACTTCTGTACATAAAACTAACGTTGGCCACCAGACCACAATACTTAGAGACAGAACACACTAAATTACGCACCACAGCACACCTAATATAGAGTCGAAACTGAGATTCGACAAAGTGCAGTTTCGAAAAACTGTGCTTTCAACATACTGAAATTCAAGATTTCAATATTTTGAGATTAGAAAGTGGTTTTATATATTCACACTGAATATTTGATTGTCATTCTACTTCAGTTTGTTAAAATGAAATAAAAATGTTTTTGGGGGAAAAAATGCCCAAATAACTCCCAGCCCAGTGAAGCTGCGTTGATCAGGCAAGGCCTATTCCTAGCCTTGAAATCAAAAAGGTAGGTACAAATCCAATGAATTGTTCAGAAATGAGTGTTTAGAGAAAATGCTAATAATTGTATGCCAATAAAGTGGTGTGTGATGATCCACCGATACCTCATGTCTTAACATAGTTTTAAGAGAAAAAGTGAAAACATTTATATACATTTGGTAGGATAAGTGGGACATGCACCTTAAAGTTTTCTCTTTGCTTGCTTTTCCTTTGCTAAGGTGACACTGAAATGTTTGGATAGAATCTGCTGCACAGCTGAGATTGGTTTACAGTGTGAGGACAGACCAAGGTAACTTGATTCTTTCAGCTTTTCCCGGTTAGGGGTCGCCACAGTGGAACTCCGGTCTACTAATGATTGGCAGTGGGTTTTTATGGAGCAGAGTTGCCAGCCCGAAGCCCAACCTTCAAAGAAGGCACACCCATTCACAGACTCTCCTACCTGCATGTCTTTCAAACGTCACTCGAACGTGGGGAGTTCATGCAGACTCCACACAGAAGGTACTCCAGCCGAGAGTCTAGTTTTTATTTATTTTATTTATTTAACTTTGAGACTAATGGGAGAACCTCTTGCTGTGAGGTGACAATGCTAACCGCTGCACCACCGTGGCCTACTATAAAGAAATGAAATACTATAAATGTAGGCAGGGAGGAATCTTTGTAAAGTCTATAACAACTTGAATGTTTTAAAATAATTTCATGTGCTCATTGGACCTGGGCCATGGTTGGAAAGGGTGTGTTGAGCAATCCACTACCTGGTAATTAAAACTAAATACACATAAACACTGGCCATGCTTTCATAAAACTTGCTGGAAGAACCAGTTTTTGATAAAATTGGTGTCAAGTTGGTGAAGGCTGGGGTGGGCAGAGTGCAAAAAAGTCAAATATTTATTTACAAATTGGAACCTACTAGTATAAGAACAGTCTGCAATATGTACATGCATAAAAATAACAGAAAAAAATATTTTTCCCTAGAGAATATTTTGGTTCTTATCCCCCCCCCCCCCAAAAAAAAAAAATAACACTACTGAGATGCATACAGCTTCTCGTCTTGAAAAAATACAAAATGTTTATTTTTGGAAAACAAATAGCAAAATCAGAGCATTCATAAGATTACTGGTGGTACTGATGGTTGTTGTGTCTTTCGGCTTATCCTGGTTAGGGGTCGCCACAGCGGAACTCCGGTCCGCTAATGTTTGGTAGTGGATTTTTATGTGCCGAGTTACCAGCCCTGATGCACAACCTCCAAAGAAGGCATGCCCATTCATGTATGCCTCCACACAAGACGCTCTAGCTGAGAATCGAATGGGACAACGTCTTGCTGTGAGGCGACAACGCTACCGCAGCAGCACTACCACAGGTACTGGTGGTACTTGGCAATAAAGGACTGTTTTTCAGTAAACACAACCTTAAGCTGCAAAATGCACTTGGCTGGTAGTTCCAGCTGTAAAGATGCATGCAGTTTTGTCTGTTATAATGGAAATTACTGCAAATGTGTCTAAACTAGTGGAGGGGGTTACACATCTTATGACAGAAAGCAATGCATTGGCACCTCAGTAAAGAAATATTTTGTCACTTTTATAGTGAGCAAAAGCTCATTAAAAAACATAATGAAAACGAGTGTAACGCAGAATATTAAACTATGGCATTAAAGGCTAACGAACTAAAAACCACATGAACTCATCTTTGAAAAGTTGTATTTTTGTCTTTGAGATTTCATTGTGGAATTTTAATTGTCTAACTTTAAGTTAACTGCAGAGTATTCAGTTATGAGACACCTAAAATCTGCAGTGTTGGCCTTGGAATCTTCATAGTGTAGCAAACCTCTCTCTTTCTTCCCATTGTTTTAACTGCTTTTAAAGCCTGGCGTTGTAGTTGCATCATAATACATTTTTTTCAGCAAAATATAGAATAATAATGCATTGCTTAACTCTGGGGGGGGACTGCATCTTGGGCCATTATTTTACTTAAGTGTACTAAAGTTCTTCCGAGCACCTGCAATGAAAACAGAGTACAATGCAAAATATAAGAATGGAAGTAAAGGCACATGAACTTAAGCCAGAGGCTGTGTCTTTGGCTGCCCTTGAGATTATTACAAAACTTTCAGGTAATAGCAAGGTATTTTATTTAATGTTTGTTTGCCAGGATAGTTTGGATGGACGACGTGTGTCTGTTTTCAGCAGAGTCCTGGGGAGAAAAACTCCATAAGTTTACAGAGAGAAGAAAAATTTACAAAAGAGACATTACAGAGTAGTAGCATACAGGTTGTAAACTTTACAACAGTTAGTATACAGTAAGAGGATATTACCCCTTTTGGTTGAAAATATAAGTGTACAAAATATACAGTGAGAGTAGATAACCTGGTAGAGCATTGCAAGTTATTTCACAAATGAATGAATATATAAATGTTTAAGTTTCTATATATACATTCAAGCAAATATACATGTAATAGTAATATAAGTATGTACACATATGCGCACACACACACACACACACACACACACACACACACACACACACACACACACATGTACATACTCTGTACTCTTTTTATATAGGTTATTGGTCACACATGGATAGGTATAGTTCGTGTTTGTGTTGTACAGGACAGATGGGATGTAGAAATAGTGGGTGAGGCTTCGGGGGGGGGTCACATAGATGGTTGGTGAAGAAGTATGTTTTAAGTAGCCTTTTGAAGGAGGGTGTAGAGTTTTGTAGTGTGAGGTCGGGGGGGGGGGGTTATTCCATATTTTTGCTATTTCATGGGCAGATGGTGATTCCCCAGAGTTGTTTTTGCATGTGGCTGTTTCGATTAAGGCTTTGTTGGAGGACCAAAGTTGTCTCTCTTTGAATTGTTGAAGTTCGGCATGCCAGTCTGGTCAGGGGTTTTCTCTGGGTAGTACAGAATTAGATGAGCTAGGCTGAGATGATGGTACCTTTAATAGGCTTGGAAATTCAAGCTAGTGCAAGGCTTGTAGGGAAAGGCAGTGGTGGGATTGTGGTTTGGCATTAGTAGTGAATCTAGCGATTTTGTTTTAACAAATGGAAAGTTTATTAAGGTCAGTTTTGTAAAGATTAGTTAGAATTGGGGATGCATAAAATAGAATAGCTAGGAGGTGGGTCCTGGCTATTGTAATTTGAGATTTGGTGATTAGATAACTTTTACAGCGATGGAGGGAACCTAGCTTTTTGTGGACTTCAGTGATGGTTAAGTGCTTTGTGAATTTGAGTTGCTGGTCAATGGTAACTCCTAGGAGTTTAGCCTCTGTGACGGGGGTGATTTGGGTTTTGTTGGTGGAGTGTATAGAGAAGGTAAGGTTGCTTGTTTTAGTAGACTGGAATAGCATTAGTAGTGTTTTCTTGGGATTTAGTATGAGTTGTGAGTTGTTAAACCAGTTCTCTCTTTCACAGAAGACTGCTTGTGCTTTTTGTTGGAGAAGTTTGATATTGAGTGCAGTGCATATGAGTTATCAGCGTATTGGACTGTCTGCTTTAGGGGTAGCTGAACGGAGTTGTGTTTGTGAAGATATTAAAAAAAGTGTCCTAGGATTGATCCTTGTGGCACACCTAAGGAGGTTGGGAGTTGGGGTGATATAGAGTTGTGCCATTTGATGGATTGTTGGCAGTTATCTAAATAGCTTTTAAAACGCAGTAGGGTGGGGTTGTTAAGGTTTAGGTCCGAGAGACAAGGCAGTAGTTTATTGTGTGAGACTGTGTCGAATGCCTTGGATAAATCTAGGAAGGTAGTGGAGACTAATTTACCTAGATTCCTATGGGAGTTTATAGTATTGGTGAATTTGAATAGGGCAGTGGTGGTGCTGTGGATGGGTGAAATCTGTGTTGGGTTGAGGAGCGAAGGTTGTTGGTGAGGAGGTGGGAGAGGAACTGGTGATAAATGCATCTTTCTAGAATCTTGGAGAGGGGTGAGAGAATTGCAATTGGGCAATAGTTGGAAAGGTTTAGGGAGGTGCCACCTTTGTGGAGTGGTATGATATGGGGTTTTCCACAGGGATGGAACATTGTGTTTGGTGATAGATCTTTTTATTAAAAGTGAAGTGGGATAGGCTATAGCTGTGGATGCAATTTGGAAGTATTCGGCAAGAAGGTTATCGGCTGCAAGGGTGCTTGGTTTTGGGTTTGGCTAAGAGTTTTTGGGTAGTAGAGGTAGGAACAGACAAGTATGAAGGGTATGGTGTTGGTTTGGGCCTGAGGTGGTTGTGGGGTGTTGGAGGAAGTGATGTTTGAGTATTGAGGAGGTGAAATAGCTGGAGGCTATGTCCAGGTCTGTACCTGTTATATAGGAGTGGGAGTGGTGTTTTTTCTGGGCTGTAGGATGTTTATTGTTGCCCAGAATTTTTACGGTTTGGTACTGTATTTGTTTTGTTGTGATACAGTAATTTTGTTGAGCTTTACCTGCTTTTTTACTTTGTTCCGGAGCTCGTGAAAGGTTTGCCTAGCTGCAGGTAATCTGTTGTGGCACCAGGTTTTCCATGCTTTATTCCTGGCTCTAAGTAGGGCTTTTGTGGTTTTCTGGAGCCAAGGGGTGGGGTTGTTGCGTATCCTGATAGTTTTTTAAGGGGGCTAGTTGGTTGAGGTTATTTAGGAATGTGGAATTGAAGTAATCAACTGATTTGTCTAATGAAAGGGTTTTGATGGGAGACCAGTTGCAAGGCTCTTATGAAGTGGTCTCTAGGAAAATTTTTTGTTAGCGCAAGTTTGTAGAAGGGAGGGAGATTTAATTATTTTAAGTTTGTGCCTAAGGATAAAAGTGGGGCTGTGGATGCTCAGAGTTGGATAGGGTGCCACATTGGACACCATTTGGTTGATTTGTGAGGATCCAATCAAGTATAGATTCTCTTGTGTGGCCTTATCAATGTGTGTGGGAGTATCTAATAAGTTGGGTGAAGTTATATAGGTTAAGGTGGTCGGTGGGTTGGGAGAGTGAATGGAGTTCCAGTCAGTGTTTACGTCACCTAGCACAATAGTTTCTTGAGGGAGGGAGTATGAGGCCTAGTGAAGTATGGATTCTAGAGTGGTTAGGTTGTCACTTGGGGGTATATAGATGCCCAGTAGGTTTAGGTACTTATGTTGGTTAAGGGGGAGCTTTGCAAATAGTTTCTGCATTGTTGAAGTTGGAGTAATCCTTTTGGAGGAGTTGGAGTTGTAGGTTGGTTCTGTGAAGTAGAGCTAAGCCTCTTCTTTTTTTTATATAGCCGGTATGCCATGACAATGTTATACCCAGTTGGGGTGATGGCTTAAACCACATATTAAAGATAATTCCATGTCTCTGTGATGAGAATGTCAGGGTTATGTAAGGAGATGGGAATGTGAAGGTCTTCTATTTTATTCATGTCTTCTATTTTATTCATGATACTGCGGGTATTCATATTTAGTATCAGTAAGTCGGTGGGTTTGTGCTTAGTTGGATAGTGATGGGTGCATGGCTTATTAGTGGGGGTTGCTGGCCCAGGGTTGGGGTGAATGTCTCCTCCTAGTAGTAACAGTAGTAGTATTTGGTTACAAAACACACTTGGGACAGCTATTCTACCCACAGGCCTTACAGTGAAACATTCCTCTTTATATGACTCTACAACATTAGCTTCTAGAAAGGATAGCATTGTAGCCACAGTATAAAAAAACTAAAATATACTAAAAACATGCTCACTTCTGAGCTACTACAAATGTGGTATACATACAGTCTGGACACTAATGTTGTTAAAGAGCTTCTGCGAAGGTCTACTGGCTATCAGCTGGAAGCAAAACCTAGTACCAGACTGTGAGAACAAAAGCTCTGAAACTCTTGCTTTACTAGCTGTATGCAAGTCATGTATCCTATCTGGAAGACAGCTCATGGGACTTGTAAAAAAATATACTCTACAAAACACACACCTACTGTCCCAGTGGACTCTGCCACTTTTGAGAGTCACACTACTAATAAATGTGAAAAAAAAAACCCAAATATAATGGTCTTAAGCTCTTTATCAGACCTGTTCTCCTAGCCAAAAAAATCCATAATTATTCAGAAGTGATATTGATACTGCAGTACATCACCCACCCCAACCTTTTGTACAGAAGTAAAATACTCTCCAGTTAGAAATCAAGCATAGTGCTAGACTGTGATAACATAACACAAGCCCTCTGAAATGCTAGCATTGTTAGAGGTGTACAATAAACCATACGTCCATTCTTGAAGACAAGACTTGTAATAAAATACTCTTGTACAAAACAAAAATGTATGGCCCCAAAGGATCATGCCCCTTCTGAGAAGGTCCATTATCTTTGACTGTGAAGGAATCGCAAAAATACAATTGTCATGTTGCTCTTTGATATGATTTGTTGGAGGTTACAGTATCTATTAAAGTGATCCTGTACTAGTAACTTGATTTCTTGTCAAGTATTCCCAGGGGAACACCAAGTTTAGTGTAAGACTGTGATAAAAGCCCCTGGAAAATCTGTACTTACACATATATATAAGAAGCCACATGTCACTTCCACAAATTTGCATTCACAATAACATAAATCGAGGACTTAAGGTATTCGGTACAAAACACACACTGCCCTAATAGATTGTTGAACTTCTGAGAGGGTATGCTATTGACTGTGTAGGATTTGTATTAATATAATGGTCATATGTTACTTTGACAGCTCCTGCCCCCCAACACCACCAACTAACCATAATCAATTAGAAATGATCCTCTAACTACTATTAGCTTTCCTAAATCCCCTAACCTATCCCATTGTGCAATGTCAAGGTAGAAGCCAGGCATATTGCCTGACTATCAAAACAAAAGACACAAATGAGATGCTGGATTTACTGAGTTTTAAAAGGAAAAAAATTATCGGTAGAGGTACATTGTAAAAAACATGCGTACTTGTTTGAGGAATGTGTCCCTGATGACAAGGTAGTATCTCACTTGAAAGGCAAACATTTTAAGACATATTTTGGGGGGGGGGGGTGAAAGTCAGGGGCAACAGAGAAGAAAGCACAAACATTGCACAAAGAAAGTTACCTACTCTGACTTTCATTTAATTGAAAGATGCCACTGCAGTGGTGGAAGATGTACATCCCATGCAGTGTTTTGGATTATGTTAAGGCTCTGAAACTCAGAATTTGTGTGAACGGTGGAGGTGAGCTACAGCTGCAAAAACTCATGTAGCATACAGAACACGAGTACAGTAAACATTAAGGTGGTAAGTTACACGTTTTTGTTGACAGTTTGGTACTATTTGCTCATCTTCTAAAATGCACTTCAGCCATCAAGCACTGGCAATACTGATGCACTGTAATTCTCAGTGACTTGACAAAATCAGATCTTATGAGGGACTGGGAAAATATGAGAGAAAAAATTAAAGGCATCCTGCAAAAACCAGGAAGAAGTATACTTTCCATGAAGAATTTTTTTTTTGTTTGTTTTGCAACCATTCTTTGTGCTAGCACTGCACCTGCCTCTTCCCAACCAGCCAATAAGCTGCAGATGAAACCATTAGTACAATATTATTATTATTTTTTTCAGATTGGAAAAAAGCTTACCAAGCTTGTTTCTAAATTTTCTGCAGTTGGAGTTGAATAATGCTTTTCAGCCAATAAAGTCAGCTGAGGGCACAGTCCATGAGACACGCACACACATACTGTGGTCTGGTAATCTTGACTAAAAAAAAGTGAATAAGAAACTTCCTGTGGTACAAGATTTATAGTAATGTGGCATATAAACACACTTGCCTGTGCCTGCATTCTGATACTGCAGTTCACATTGCATTCTGAACTTTCAATATTTTGAAGTGTAATATGTATAGTAGAAACATTCTATATTAAAACAAAGTTTTATATTAATACGTGTGTATAAATTAGTTGCACAGTGTGGTAGTGAGATTACAGAAGAGTACAGATTCCTTCCCTTTGCCATTGCAGAAAGGAATTATTGGACTACCTGGAAGTAAATGTTGACTCTTTTTGTACCGTCAGTTATTTAGTGTATTTCTTTGCATAATCCTTGGTTTTGGTCCATTAGTATGTCACACTGGTGGGCGCATCAGGCATTTTTTTTCTGGTCCCTTTTATGCCAAAATTCCTGTTCTTCACCTTTTGCTGATAGCACAGCATCAAACTCTTTGAAAAAAAAATTAGCCCAGCTGATAAGAAAGCATTCCAGTGCTGTTACAAATAAGCTAGTCATGCATTGCTGTTCTATGGAGTGCACCCATATACTGCCTGACTAAAGATGATGATGATGATGATGAAGGAATTCTCAACCACTGCTGTTTCTGTTTGGTATTTTGTCTGTTGCTGCTTTCATACCAAAGGCCATCCCAGCAGTGAGAAATCTGATTGGAGAGGAAGACCTTGAGGCATACTTTGGCCATCACAAAGGATGAGCTCTGCTATCTGGGCAGCCTTTAAAGTTTTCATAAATATTTAGTCAGAGCTTGTGTTGAGGCAGAAACTCAGTTTCTTACCATTTATTTGAACACAATGACCTGTTAAGCTCTCATTTATGTGCCCTAATAATGTACTTAATTGTGGCTAGACACTGGAGGTCAAGAAATGTTGGCCACTGATAAATGTAAAGGGCTTTCCCTGATTCTCTTTGAAACTGGGTGCAGCAAACTTGACATTAAGGATGCTGAGGATCTTGGACTAGTAGAGAGATTAAGCAATGAAACTGTTTTAAAATTGTTTAGCCAAGATTCTAGTAAAACATGTCAAATTCTGGTAGTAAGCATTAAGAATCAATGGGTGTAATACTTTAGATGCAGAGAAAGGGGATAGGATAACCGGATGATTTTTGCTAGTAGAAGTTTTCACTGTTATCTTTGTGAAAACTCCAGTTGATGAAAAGCATGTTGCTAATATAATGCTTTTGTAGTGTGATGAATTGCCTGCAAATAAGTCTGCCTTTAGCTATTGTGCTACAGCATAATGTATGAAGTGTATATCTTCACCCAGAACCAGATATTGGTAAAAATGGAACCCTAAGCAGGGAAACTGGGCCCCCCTACATTCAAAGCAGCCCCCCCACAGCCATTCTACTGTCACATTGTTTGGCTACTTCTCCCTAGTTTCTACCACCTGTCCCATGGGGGACAGTCCTCTTTGGGCAGTTTGTCCTGACAGTTAGCATAAACCATGTTCAAACTGGTCAGTGGACACTCATACTCTTTTCTTTACCTCTACAATGATTACAGATGTTTTGGTTTTAATTTAAAACTAACATTTCAAATACTGATAGATATTTGCTAAACAAAGCAATACAGTCTCACAATGAAAACAGACGCAGCATTAACCATAAATTTCTCTGCCCCTGAAACTTTGACATTGACCCACACTCAAATGCATATGGACAGTGGCACAAAGTTTTGGTTTGAAAATTGCCCAAAGGTATTGATACCTTGCAAACATTTTTAGGACCATGCAGACCTGTTTAACATTTATAGTTGTGAACATGCTTAGTAATCAAGGAAACCAGTATGAGCCAGTAATAAACTGTCCATTTCAGGACATTTCAATCCTAAAAGGCCACTCAATATCAGTAAATATGCACAATTTCTCCAGAAGTAAAATGTATCTGAATAATTCCACATTAGAGAGAGCTGTAATTAATGAAGAATGCTGGTAGCAAAATAACTTTATATTTCAGCGTTTTCATTTACAAATTCAGTGCTTGCTGCCTTTTAAGAATACATTGCCTAGGTTACATTAAAAATGGTAAGCTGGTAATGCAAATTGGCAACAGGTTCATAGCTACTAGGCATTCTCATTCAAAGGTGGACCTCCAGAACTACAACAACCCCCCCCACCTTAAAGTACAATATGGTGTCAGCAGTCTATCTACATAGGGTGGGAGTAGGACCCACAGTCTTCTGCATCAAATGCAATTATGCTACCTGGTGTACTATTACATCACAAACAGTGAAGACCATTTGCTTAAAAAAAACAGCTGCACATTGAAAATGGATTTAACATTAGCAGCAATAAACTTCTTTCCTTGAAGCTCACAATTCCTTGAAAATGCACTTTGAGTGCTCTGGTAGTTGAAGTTGACAATTCAGGCTCTTGTTTCCTGAAACTAAGGTACATGGTTTGAGCCTGAGCAAATTAACTAACCTGTCATCCCTAATTGGAGCATTTCACACCCACGTCACCCTTAATTCCTTTTTGAAGATTCTTTTGAACATTTGCCATAATCCTGAACTAAAATTCAGGCATGGCATGAATACAACCTTACAGGGACAATGTTCATTATGTTTAAATTCTGCATGCAGACTCTGAAAAGAAGCAACAGTAGGTGTGTGTGGAAGAAATTTAATTTATTTTTATTTAAAACGAAATGCTGTAGCAGCCCCTTCCAGCCAGTGGGCCCTAGGCGACTGCCTAGATCACCTAGTGCTGGATCAGTGTCTATCTTCACCATGAGTGGAGAGTGAATATTCTCCAACATAGTTTATAATGTACAGGTAATGCCTGGTTAATTTAAAAAAAATAATAATCAACCATGAAGCAAGGACAACAAATCAAATGGCAGCCATTTTTGTTTTAATGCAGCGTTGCTTTTGGCTAAAAAAGTAAAACAAAAAAAAATTGCCACAGAGGTTACCAGAACTTGTTCTCCCTTGATCCTTGCTAAGTGAGAGAAAAAAATATATAAAACTCTTAACTATGGTGAAAAACTTTAAAATGTGTGTTTGGAGCAGGCACAGCTCATGTTGTTTCTTAAAGAATTCTAATCCAATGAGATTTTTCATCAGCCTCTTGTATAAACAGCACAAGTAACACAAAACTGAGGGTAATGCTACTCAATGCCAGAAGTCTAAACCTCAAAATGCATGCACTTGAGGCACTCCTCAGTATGGAGGAAATTGATATATGTGCAGTAATAGAAACCTGGTTTAAGGCACCAGAGAGCACCCCAGCACTAGCGGGCTACAACTCTTGCCATACATTTTGGCCACAAAACCTGGACCGAAATACAAAAGGCGGGGGCATATCCATATTCATGAAGGGATACCCCCACACCTCCAGGTTAGTGGCACAGTACAATGCTTCAGAGATCATTGTACCAACAACTGGCAAAACTGCAATTCAAATTGTAGCTTGCTGTAGATCACCCACCATATCCCAAGACCCCCATTCTGCATTTCTGGAAACACTGGGAAGCATAAAGGTCCTACCCAACACCCTGAAATTGGGTGATTTCAATTACCCAAACATTAACTGGGAGAACTACTCTAGTACAAACTCCCTTGTTCAACATTTCCTAGAATTTATAAACTCAAAACACCCTGGATTAACTGGTTAAAACCCCCACCGGAGGTGACAACATATTGGACCTGGTCATCACCAACATGGGTGACTGGTATTCCACACAGGAGGAAAACCCCTCGCTGGTTAGATGTCACCATAAACTAATCACTCTGGATATCCACATTCCGCCCCACCCCCGGTTAAAGAAACCACCGTGAAAAACTTTTCAAAAGCAAAATTCACGTTACTTAAGACAGAAGTGGAAAGTTTCAAAGCCCCCATGCTAAAGGATAACGCTGTCCAAGCTACAACATCCTTTACTAATGCACTCTACTGGTACCTACAAGAATGCATGGATCATGCTATCCCAAGCAAAACCAAGACTCACTCCTCCAAGAAAAGGAAACCAGTCTGGTGGACCCCTGCCATAAACAAGTTATACAATAGAAGGAGGAAACTAGTACAGAAAAGGGTAAAATTCCAAGCAGGGAAGACATCCCTGATCAGTATCGGCAAGAAACTATGATCTCTCCTAAAATCATCCAAGGCTAGCTTCGAAACAAAAATTGCCAAGGACTCCAAAGATAACAACAAGGCATTCTTTAGCTATGTCAAGAATCCCAAGTGGCACAAAATACACTGAACCAACTGACATTGCCAGCATCCCGGCAGATAGGTTCAGTGCAAACTTCACCCCGAAAAGGACCCATAATCATACCAGAAGAATGTAGTGCCCCTGAAATCAGACACTCAGGTTAAAACAGCCCTCTCCAAAGTCAAAAACAGCATCAATGGGACTGGATGGTGTCCCAGGCTGTGTCCTACACTAGGTCCAAGACAAACGAACCCCTCACCTAAACACACTGTTCAAATGAACCCCTCATTTAAACACTCTGTTCAAACTTAGCCTCTCCACAGGCTACGTACCCATAGAGTGGCGCACAGCAATGGTTATTCCACTCCACAAAGGTGGAGCTATAACAGGTCCTGGGAACTATTGCCCTATAAGCCTGACTAGCTTGGTCTGCAAGGCTATGGAGCGCATCATTATGGATCTTAGCTTTAAGGGCAGATCATGCCTCCTAAACCTGGTGGACTTCTTTGAGACCATTACCAAGGCTTATAGACGAGAGAAAGGTGGTCCACACAGCCTACCTAGACCTTGCAAAGGCCTTCAACACCATTCCCCATTCGGGTATTCTAGACAAGGTCACCAGCCTGAACATAAACCCCGACATCATGAGATTGGTTGCCAACTGGCTCACCGACAGAACCCACATGGTAAGAGTAGTGGGAACTAGGTCTGACTCTAAACCAGTTACAAGTGGTGTCCCCAGGGCTCAGTCCTAGGACCCCTCCTGTTCGACATATACTTCTCAGACGTTCAGGCAAGCACAGGAGGGCTATGGCTGACCAGGTTCGCTGACTACTGCAAACTAGGGGCTATAATTGACTCTCCGGCTGAGACAGACATCCTCCAAAAGGGTCTCACTGTGACAGATACCTTGTGTCAAAATCCTGGCCTCAAGCTAAATGCCAAAAAGTGCATAGTCACCCCCTTTGGAAAAAACAAAGTACCCACAAACTACCACAGCTACCACATAGGTGGCAGCCCCTAAATACGGAAGACTTAATAAGGGATCTGGGGACTCAAGTAGATAGTAACCTCTCCTTTGATAATCACATTGCCAGAATGGTTAGAAAATCCTTCTATGTGGTCCACTTAATCACAAAAGGGTTTGCATCCAGATCAAAAGAGGTAATTGTGCCCCTCTACACATCACTCCTCAGACCTATCATAGAATACAGTGCCCCATTTGGGATGTACCTTAAAAGACACTTGCAACAGCTGGATAGACAAAAGTACCTCACCAAGAGGATCATTGGCTTCAAACAGATGCCCTATGCAGCTCGACTGAAGAAACTCCAGTTGTACTCTGTTGCATACTGCCTACTCAGAGGTGACCTCTGCCTTTCATATAAGGCCATGTCCAACCCAGAAATAATAGCCTCTCGAGCCACATTCTGTAGGGATCTAAACCTCACCGCAACAATAAATAGGGTGTACTGGAGGGATAGATTCCTGTCCCAGAGATTCCCCATGCTCTGGAATAAGATTCCAATCTACAATGGGCAGCGCTCCTTGCTAACCATCTTCAAGAGAAACCTTGATGAGTGGATGGGAAATAAAGTTTACCCCGGGGATCACCTCAATGGCTCTACTGGACAGAGGCACAGGGAACTAATATAAGGGGGCAGTGAAAACCAACCCGTTCCGGCTAGGCTTATAAATGCCTTCGGGCAGATAGCCTAGTACCTACCTATGAAACTAGGTAGGGTTGGGAGGGTGGCTTAATGGCTAAGGTGTTTGCCTTACAAACACAAGGTGCAGGGTTTGAGTCTCACAATGGATAATTGGCTAGGCTTAAAATGGCTCTGAAGGGCAGTTAGCTTAGTACTGAACTATGAACTATAAAGCAAGACCAGTTGTAATCTTTGGCCATTTAACAGAAACGTAAAGTAGGCAAACTGGGGAAGTTACTCCAAATTATCAAGTTGTGGAGGGTTGCAATGCTTTGACTTTTTTCATACATTTTGTGTGTCTGTGTATCTGTATTTGTTTCTGTGCACAGTCTGTCTGCATCTGCAGTGTGTGTGTGTTGGTTGTATTGACATTAAATAAGCAAGTTTTTGATGCTGCAACATCTACAAGGAGCTGTGGGAACTAGTTTCAAGCAAGACTGTCATGTGTATGAACTCATTGTGTATAAGATCATTAATAAAAAGCAAAGTGTAGCAAGGATAGGCTTGAGGGTCAGCTGCCCAGGTGCAGTATATTAAACACAATTGGGGAAATGCAGTTCCTGCATTTTTTTTCTTCTGTACTGGCACTTCTGAATACCAATGCAGAAATCAGAAATGCTCTTCACCACCAGGGTTTCCACCTGTCTGGAAATTTACCTGATGAACAAGAAATTGTGGTTTCTGTTAGGAAATTTTAGTTTTTTTTTGAGCAATTTAACATTTCTGAAGGATATTTTCTACAGTATATATTGTTTCTTTTGGATTTCCTGTTCTGGCAAAATAATTCAAATGCAATCTTGTTTTAACTGGAATTGTGGGTGGAATGTGGTGATTAGCAGGCAGTTAAATTAATTTCTAGAGTTTCTGTGATTTAAAAAGCTCGTTTCAGATACATATTGTACTTATTTTACTGCCTGCACTTTAACAAAGTCGTTTTTGTTTAAATTACCTGTTTAACTGTTGTAGGCTACACACTCAAGTGTGATGGCCATTTCTGTGATAGCCATTTCTGTGCATTTAAAGTGTTGTTTTGATTGTATCTGCTTTATTTTCTGGAAAAAAAAAAACAAAAAAAAAACTTTTTTCCCCAGCTTTCTAAGCTAGTTTAGTCCAGTTTTCAGGTTAGTGCTGAATTCAGGGCTGCGTTACAAGTTTGCGTTTGCCCATACCTTACTTGGATAGAAGGAAGTTTCTCTGTTCATTGTGAGAGGGGGAGCTTTGAGCAGCCTATCTGTGCCTGGAGGAGTGGTTTCAGCCCAGTAATTATTAGTTTTTTGGCCATTTTGGGCTAATTTTTATTTCTTTAATTTCCCTGCTATAAAACCCGCATTTGTGTGGTTTTGCACGCTGGGCAGCCCTGGTTAGCTAGGGTATAAGTATATTCCCGGCTCCACAAAGTGTACTCTTCAATTTTTTCCCTTGGAACTAGACAAACTTTCAACTTAAGCACTCGAATCATTCACTTCTCATCCCTGCACTTGCCCAAAACTCATAGCAAGCACTAATAAACCTTAGTACTAGACCCCCCCCCCTATACTGTAGAGAAGGACAAAGCTCTCTATTCGACCTTACCAGCCAATTAGTAAAACCGTTCACTGTACCTATCCAGGCATGTCCAAAGGGCAGTTTCAGGTGTACCCTCCAGTCCAACTGGTGAATCTGGGCATTTTGAGGCAATGTTACAATTGCCTCATGTACACAGACAACCCTCTTCTCCTTCCATCAAACACTATAATACATGCGAGAGATGCAATTATACAGTCAAACTAGAGGCTAAGCTCTCTCAACCCAAGACTGGACCAGGCAGTCAAGAGGAGAAGGGAATTATTTGCGTGTCATCACCAGTCTCACATGGACCTATGAAACCAGCACTGGCAAAAACACACCTAAATACACAAACACATACTCAGCTCTAAATAAAAATCTGCAAAAGCAACGGAGACCTCCAAAGCAGACATCCAAGCAACCTCCACCCCCAACACAAACCATGAAAGACATACTTCACAAAACCAGTGTGCCACACAATCACAGCCCTTGAGGCAAAATAACATACCCAACACACTAGTAATGGGTGACTTTATAGTCAGGCACACTGACGTCCCACTCACTAGGCTGAACAAGGAGAAGGTTAGTGTTAGTTGCCTGTCAGGTGCCAGGATCCGCCACATAACACAAGCACTCGGGTCACTCCAGAACAAGTACAAATATGAGACTCATTGTCCATGTTGGTATGAATGACCTGAGCTATACCTCCCTGGACTACATGAGAAGAGACATGGAGGAGCTCTCTGATCACGTAGCCCAGGCTGGTATGACCCTGACCCTGAGTAGCATCCTGCCCTCACCATGAATGATACCACAGTATAGAGAAAAGAATTGTCAATTTCAACAATTGGCTAAGCTTCTGGTGCCATTCAAAGAGGATCCAGTGTCTGTCAGCCTGGGATGACATGCTTGACGAGCCACGCTGCTTTGCAAGAGACGGCTTGCACCTGTCACCCTTAAGCTTTTGAATACTGGCCAAGGCTCTAGCCACCCCCATAGTACCTTTTTTAGGCAAGGCTCAAAAGACAAACCCACTGCTGTAAATAGCACAAGTAACAAAAAAACTGAGGGTAATGCTGCTCAATGCCAGAAGTCTAAACCTCAAAATGCACGCACTCGAGGCACTCCTTAGTATGGAGAAAATCGATATATGTGCAGTAACAGAAACCTGGTTTAAG
Source organism: Protopterus annectens (assembly GCF_019279795.1). NCBI lineage: Eukaryota > Metazoa > Chordata > Ceratodontiformes > Protopteridae > Protopterus > Protopterus annectens. The sequence goes on from NC_056745.1 coordinate 763,684,990, forward strand.
GCTCCAGAGAGCACCCCAGCACTACCGGGCTACAACTCATACCATACATTTCAGCCACAAAACCCAGACCAAAATACAAAAGGTGGGGGAGTATCCATATTCATCAAGGATACCCACACCTCCAGGTTAGTGGCATAGCATGATGCTTCAGAGATCATCCACGTGCAACTAACAACGGGCAAAACTGCTATTCAAATTATAGCTTGCTACAGATCACCCACCATATCCCAGGACCCCCACTCCGCATTCCTGGAAACTTAAAGGTCCTACCAAACACCCATGATATTGGGTGATTTCAATTATCCAAACATTAACTGGGAGAACTACTAAAGTACGAACTCCCTGGCCCAACATTTCCTAGAATTTATAAATTCAAAACACCCTGGATCAACTAGTTAACACCCCCATCAGAGGTGACAACATATTGGACCTGGTCATCGCCAACATGGGCGACCGGTGTTCCACACCAGAGGTCAACCCCTCACTGATTATATCTGACCATAAACTAATCACTCTGGATATCCACATTCTGCCACTACCCCCGGTCAAAGAAACCACCGTGAAAAACTTTTCAAAAGCAAATTTCATGTTACTTAAGACCAAGGTGGGAAGTTTCAAAGCCCCCATGCTAGGATAATGCTGTGCAAGCTGCAAAATCCTTTAGTAAAGCACACTACGGGCACCTACAAGAATGCATGGATCATGCTATCCCAAACAAAACCAAGACTTGCTCCTCCAAGAAAAGGAAACCAGTCTGGTGGACCCCTGCCATAAACAAGCTATACAATAGAAGGAGGAAACTAGTACAGAAAAGAGTAAAATCCCAAGAAGGGAAGACATCCCTGATCAGTATCGGCAAGAAACTACGTTCCCTCATAAAATCATCCAAGGCTAGCTTCAAAAGAAAAATTGCCATGGACTCCAAAGATAACCACAAGGCATTCTTTAGCTATGTCAAGAATCTAAGTGGCAATTCTCAGATCTGCTCTGAGTTAGTGCAGAATGGCACAAAATACACTGAACCGACTGATATAGCCAACATCCTGGCAGACAGGTTCAGCGCAAACTTCACTCCCCTCTCACCCCGAAAAGGGCCCATAACTATACCAGAAGAATGTAGTGCCCCTGAAATCAGACACTGTGGTTAAAACAGCCCTTTCCAAAGCCAAAAACACAGCATCAATGGGACTGGAAGGTGTCCCAGGCTGCGTCCTACACGAGCTCCAAGATGAACTAACCCCTCACCTAAAAACACTGTTCAAACTCTACCTCTCCACATAGAGTGGCACACTGCAATGGTTATTCTGCTCCACAAAGGTGGAGCCACAATGGACCCCGGGGAACTATATCGTCCTATTAGCCTGACTAGCTTGGTCTGCAAAGCTATGGAGCGCATCATCATGGATCTCATTAACAGACAAGGGAAACCTCCAAACACTGGACCCTAACCAGTTTGGCTTTAAGGGCAGATCATGCCTCCTAAACCTGGTGGACTTCTTTGAGACGGTTACCAAGGCTATAGATGAGAGAAAGGTGGTCCACGCAGCCTACCTAGACCTCGCAAAGGCCTTCAACATTATTCCCCACTCTGGTATAGACAAGCTCACCAGCCTGAACATAAACCCCTACGTGACAAGATGGGTTGCCAACTGGCTCACGGACAGAACCCACATGGTAAGAGTTGCAGGAGCTAGGTTTGACTCTAAACCTGTTACAAGTGGCATTCCCCAGGGCTCAGTCCTAAGACCCCTCTGTTTGGCATATACTTCTCAGAGGTACAGGCAAGCACAGGAGGACTATGGCCCACAAAGTTCGCAGATGACTGCAAACTATGGGCTATAATTGACTCTCCAGCTGACACAGCCATCCTCCAAAAGGGTCTCACTGAGACAGACACCTGGTGTCAAAACCATGGTCTCAAGCTAAATGCTAAAAAGTGCATAGTCCTCCCTTTTGGAAAAAACAAAGTACCCACAAACTACCACATAGGTGGTAGCCCCCTAAATACGGAAGACTTGAGGGATCTGGGGACCCAAGTAGATAGTAACCTCTCCTTTGATAATCACATTGCCAAAGTGATTAGGTGGGCCACATAGAAGGATTTTCTAATCACAAAAGGGTTTGCATCCAGATCGAAAGAGGTCATTGGGCCCCTCTATGCATCACTCATCAGACCCATCATTGAGTACAATGCCCCATTTGGGATGTACCTTACAAGACACCTGCAACAACTGGAAAGACCAGAGAAGTTCCTCACAAAGTGGATCACTGACCTCAAGCAGATGCCCTATGCAGCTCGACTGAAGAAACTCCAGCTGTACTCTTGTTGCATACTGCCTACTCAGAGGTGATCTCTGCCTGACATACAAGGCCATGTCCAACCCAGAATTGATGGACATGCTCCACCTAAAGAAAACCATATCCCCTCGAGCCACACTCTCCAGGGATCTAAACCTCACCAAAGAAATAAATAGGACATGCTGGAGGGATAGATTCCTGTCCCAGATACTTCCCATGCTCTGGAACAAGGTTCCAATCTACATTAGGCAGAGCTTCTCACTTCTCTTCTTCAAGAGAAACCTTGATGAGTGGATGGGAAACTAAGTTTAACCCCAGGGATCACTTCAATGGGTTTGCTGGACAGAGGCACAGGGAACTAATCTAAGGGGGCGGTGAAAGTCAACACATTCCAGCTAGGCTTATCAGCCTAGTACCTACCTATGAACCTAATTAACAAAATACTTTTTATGATGCCTCTTAGAGTATTCAAAAAGTGTGTGTCTCATAAAATGACACTGGATACTTCCTCCAGTTAAAACTTTTTGTGGTAAAATTGTGTTTTTTAGGTTCATAGATCAGTGCTAGGCTAACTGTCCTTGTGGGACATTTTAAGCCTAGCCAGTTACCCTTCGTGAGACTTGAACCTTGCAGTTTGCATCTGTAACTGTTTGACCATTGTGCCAACCTCCCACTTCACAATTTTCTTGTAGCCAGGTTTTATATTTAAGTGCACATTGCAAGACCATGTACAAGTAAATATTCACTGTTTGTTTTTTTTTTTCTTTGATCTTTTCGTAGTATAGTTTTAGACCCCCTCCCATGCCTATCTAGTGTAGTAGTTTCAGCAAACTGTTTGCCAGCACAATATTAGAGAGACTTTAAAGTGCAGCATGTGTATATATTTACTTTTTAGCATATTTACTGTTTGTTCAAAACTATTGCAAGCACGATTTATTAACTTTGATAGAAAAGCAGTGCATGTTTACCAGTTGAAATGGATGGAGCAAAGGGTGGGCTTTTGTCAGGTTTTTGTCCCTTCCAAAGGTGGCAAGCCTATCCAGCACTTCCTGTGTGATAAAGCTATAGCAGGCCATTTGCTACAGTTTAAATGCAAATAAGTCCTTTATGCTCTTCAACTATAGAGCTGAGGGGATGGGGATCTGGCTTAGTGACAGATTAAGGTGGTGGTCCTTTTTTCTCTATACTTTAAGAGCTGTTTGGAGGGCAGGGTGCCTGATTGGGGAGTGGCACTGGCCACTGGATGAGCCAGCTATGGCTCTGTTAAGTTCAAGCAGTAGAGTTAGTGCCTCAATGCTTAAACTGAAATACCTACTGTTTGGAAGAATGCTTCACACTTTTTTGCTGTAGTTTGCAGATTAACGTGCAACAAGGAATGATTTTTAAATCAATTTAAAGAATTGTAGAGGCCACAGTAAGACTATATTCCTTCTAGACCATCGTATCAGTTTGGGGAATGGAACCAGTATGGGAATAAGTGTACAGTTGTGCCTAACCTAGAAAAGGGAACGCAGTAACCCTTAGGCATGCCGTTAAGTGTAAGAGTCTAACAAAAATCAAAGAATGGTGTTGGCTAAATTTCACATCTTTGAGCCTTTCTTGAGGGATAGTAACCTGCACATTTTCAAAAAAAAATTGCAAAGAAATGTAAATGCACATGAAAAAGAGATGCATAGCAAAAAAATATTGCTAAGCTGGCATAAGTAACAAGTGGACATAGCAAGCTTGTATTCCCAAGAAATAGTGATAACAATTCTGCCCAGGCTGTGTTTTTCATATGTTAAACTTCTGTCTTGCTAAAAGCCCTGGAAATTCTACATAGCTGGTGAGTATTAAGGAGAAATATTAAAACTGATGTTTTGGAGTACTGCACTAAATTCATGGAAGACTGGTGATATGAACATTTCAAGTTTCCAGGCGAATCTTAAGATCTTCTACCCTTCCCATGCATAAACCTTTGCTATGACCCCAGCTATAGGTTATTCACAGGTAAAATGTGATAGCTTTTCTCTGACCTTGCCTCTGTAAGAGGGTTGGTAGTTGTTCTGAAAGAGAAAAATGCTTGAAATAGATTAAGCACTGAATTTTCCACAGCCACGTCAGGCTCGGTGGCCTCTTGCTTTCAAAATTATTTTTGAAATTTCCCTACTTCTGGGCCAATGTGTGTACCAGTGAATGTTCCCTTTTTGTATGTCATTGGCACTGATGACATATCCTTCATCTTGGGAGTCTGTAAAGTAATTAGGGTCTGAAGAGAACAAAGTCTCCTCTTGATGGATAAAATGCTTTTTTGGTTAGTTTTCCATTTTTATTGGACCTGATGCATGTATTCAGTCAGTCTTTAAAGCTGACATTCTTAAATATGAAACATTTATAACAAGACCTGGACAAAGTCATTGTGAATGAAAATCCTTCAGGGTTATTTGCTTACTACAATTTTATCCCCGGACTTAAAATTTGGTATATATTTCGAGGTGCAAGTCACTCTGCCAGTTGTGTGATGGTGCACGATTGACCTTTTCTGATTGTTAATCTGTCTTGCATTACTGTCATTTCACTTAACTAAGTGCTAATTCTCTTTGTATTTGATTATCAAAGAAAAATCTAATCCTTGAGGTGTGTCACAGTACAAAATGCCATTCCTTAGAGCTGGTCAGCCCTGTTGTTAGAACTGTTTTGTTATGACTTAGCTTGTTACCTGTGTAGTATAGGAGGGTGGGGGTTGGGGCAACAGGGTGGCAGATACCTCATTATTATTTTTTTTTTTTTTTGGGGGGGGGGCTTTTTCCTCTCTGAGCTGCAGGGTAAGTTCCTACATATACCTAGCTTACCTGCATATAAGCTTTTTGGCCATATATTGTGTGGATTGCAGTTCATTTATTCAAATATTTTAAATGTTGAGTGGTGCTTTTGCTAGGTAATAAAATGAATTTCTGGTGTCTGTGTGTCCAGAGGTGAATAGGATTTTGTATTTTCCTTGCTATTGTGTAATTTTGTAGTAAGTATATTTAGCCTGGAGAAGGTGTGGGAGGGAGGGGCTTGCATGCCTGCATAAACTAATTTTTTTGCCATTATTTTGTTTCAGTCATGGATCTTCTTTCCCCCCCCCCCCCTCACTCGGAGCTATATTAGGTAAATAAAAGTTCCCCTCACTCAGGGCTATATTAGATAAATGAAAGTTTACCTTAGCGAACACTCAAATCGAAAATCCCAGACTTCAATATGCTTTTTGTGAGACTGTGGTGCAGTGTAGATGGGAATATTTGCCCTTTCCTCACTGTAGTCCGATCTCGGATTTGGTATATATATTTAGTGTGGGATGCAGCCCCCCTACAATAGTGAGTTCAAGGTCTGGGATTTTCGAGTATTAGAGCATCCCCAAAGGTAAACTTTCATTTATCCAATATAGACCCCCCCCCTTCACCTTTGACTATTCAATATTTAGCTAATCATTGAAACTTGTGGCCAGAGGCTAGGAGTCAAAAGTAATGCACCCCCCCCCCCCCCCCAAAAAAAATCATAATTGTGGTGTGCGCTAATGAATGATCTGGTTTGCATCAATGTATGATCTAGCATTGTCAATTCGGAAGTTGAGGATTTCAATAAGAGGAGATGCCAGTTTCTGCAAATTACTAGAGAAGGTACATTTTAATATGAAAACTATATTGGACTGGTCTGCTTTGTTGTAGACTAGTACTATGATCCAGGTGACCAGTGTTTGATTAGTGGCAAGGTCACCTGCTGGAGCTGGTGGGGGAAGATGATTCTTTCTTCGTAGACTGGGCAGTCCTAAGGTGTGCTTTTAGTCTACCAAGCAAAGAACACAATGGCTTTTCTCAGGAGATGTGCTGAAAGTTTGAATTGGCATGACTGGGTAGGGGGTAGTGGTTCCCACGATAATTGGGCTACATGTCCCTGGCCAAGGCTAGAGCTATGAAAGGAAATTGTAATTAATGGGATGCAGGTGAGTACCAAAGCAGTTCTTATAGTTACTTAAATGAGGTTCCTCCAAAGATTTGGGGAAGACTTTGATGATCCATAGGATTGGGGGCAAAACGTAGTAGAGTACATGGGTTTGGATACCTGACATGGGAGACTTGCAATGTCCAAGCTTCAACAGTATTAGACTGTTTCTATATATTTTTTGTCTGTAAATGCTGAGAAACATACATTTTGCTGAGAATTGGACTAGCTGAGCGAACAGTCAGCTGGATGCATGCCAGTGAGGATAGGTTGACTGGGTGGATAGCAGTAAATTGTAGCACCTATTTTGTAGTCGCAAGGTATATTCCTAGTATGTAACATTTCATCCAGATTATGATACTGTCTCTTTCCATAGATAAGAACAAAACTATACTCTAATCTTTTTAATCATAATTTGATTGTTGTGACCAATTCCAAAGTGTCATTTTACGGACAGTGTATTCCTTTCTTTTCTGATTTAATGCCAAGAAAGACACCTTGATTTCTTGGTAGCATGTCTGCCTCTGATTCCAAATGACTGTTCTATGCAGATTAAAAATGTCTCTGGTTTAAAAAAAAAATTGTTTTTTTTTATTCCCCCTCTGTCATCTTTAGTGCAGTAATACTGTTTTGAGGGATGTGTCTAGGCCGAAGTGTTTCATCTGCCCTTGTTCCCTTGAACTCTTCCAGGTTTGTCCCTTTATTGTAATCCCATGCAGTTTTACCATTAGTACTGCACTTCCTGACAAACATCTCCCAGCACTAATTTCTAATGATATAGTTGACTGCTGAGGTTTTGTCAGATGTGTGCTCGACAGCGTTCAGAATGTGAGACCTTGCATTACATGGAGCAGTCAGCTTGCAAGTTGCACCATAGTCTGTTAACTGCAGTAGCTGCTTATAGTGAATTCAGCTGCAAATAGTAAAACTGCAGCTAATGAGGCTATTAATACCAAATTTGATTAGAATAAGATTTTAATTTTCTAACTTCCTTGACAGGTGGTATGTTCTGTGCTGCGCTGTGGCTGAGGATACTGAAGGGGGCAGTATGCTGTTTTTCTTAAATATATATAATCTGTGCTTGCTCAAGATTTAGTGCTATTGATGTGAAATATGGCAGTGCAATCGGTGAGTGGCTGCACATTGATGTGATATTGCAACTCTTGGTATTTCCCCTAATATACTAATGGTAATTTGAAGCAGGAATGACGCCCACTGTAGAACACAGGATATTCTGACAATTTGGCTATGCTGCCACTGCTCATATAGAATGCTGATGTATTTTGTATTTATACTTGAATATGTGCTAGTTTATTAATCTGTAAAACCTGTGCTTCTTAATTTGCAGAGTATTGAAATGCATCTCTATTAGTATTGCAAGTCTGCTCAGTGTAAATGCTGTTCGTTTCAGTGCTGCACTGAATTTTCTTTTTGCACTGGCAGTTCTTGGCAATAATATAACTAGAGTGTTTGAATCATGGTAGGCGTTTAGTATATTTAAACTATATACTTCACTGCCCTAGATAGAAGTCTCTTAGTATTGCATTTCAGAAATGCTTGAGGCAGTTCAGTGTTCTCTTATTGGTGGTTAGCATACACTGCATATCTATCCATTTGTCAGTACTGTACTATTAGTGACCCCCTCTTTTGTGTTTTCCTTATTTTCTACTCCATTCCTTGCCCAGTACTCCATGATTAAAATATTGCTGTTAAAAAAAACATCTTAAGTAACGGCCATATATTTCTGTCAAAATTCTTTATGCGGTCTACATCCACTGCTGCTTCAATGTAAAGTGCAGGAAATAAGAAAGCATCATGAATGTGTGTTTAATTATCGGTTATACTAAACAAAGTTGACAAGAAGTGTACACTGTTGATGTTAACACTCCAGCCTTCCCAAATAAATGGTAGGGAGTCCCACTGATTAATTGGTGATGACCAGACTTCTAAAAACTTTAAATTCTTTTTATTTGGGCTTTTGCACCTTTCAGCCATCTGTTGCCAAACCCTCTCCCACCTTCGAATGCACCAGCTTTACCCATATCCTAATATCTGTCTTTGTAATCTGCATACACACAGGACTGTTTCCTTTCTTTTTTCTAGTGAGGTAATTTCTGTGGTGGTACCAATTTCTTTACTTGACTTAGATGACTTGCGCTCGCTCTCTGCTGGTAGAAATAACATATACTTCACTCAAATAGCAAAAAACTGTTTCTGTAACTGAACACTACACTCTGTGGAAGGGGGTCCCCTCCCTCTCCTGACATACCCCTAATTCCCACCCACGACTTGCTACAACCAGTATCACTTTTACATTGTCCCAATGTAATTTAAACTCCACCCCTGCATTCAGCTAACTGGGTATCTCTCCAACCCGCTCTCACTCCGTCTTCCACATTTCCCACCAAGTATCAATAACGTCATTTAGTAGTACAAATAAAATGCCTACTACTCCTGTGTTCTACAGTGGGCATCATTCCGATAATTCTAGTCACATCTGTAATGTACCACTTCCTATATCTCTCAATTGTCTAAATATTTTGCTTCATATTTTTGGTCTGTCCCTCACCCTTGTACATTTTGTTTTCAAGCAAATTACTGTGGATTGAAGTTGGCAAATAACATTTTTGAGTTTCAGATTTAATATCCTTCGTAAAATCCATGCTAACATAGAACCCATTTTTCAACCTGCTTTTAAGTCAGTAAGAGCAGCATTTAAAACCTGTCCCTTTTTTTGGCCTTTGCCTCCCATTATTTTAGGCTTTGTCCAAATTTCTTAACTAACAGGTTAAGAGGTATGCTGCTTCCATTCAATTATGTAAAACTAGTATCCCACACAAGTTTCTCTTAATATGATCATTGCATATTCCCACACCTGTATCAAACTACATAAACAAATGTCTTTATAATATGGGGGTTGCATATGAACATGCCCTAAAAACACAATAGATTTTATTTATTTTTTTATGGATGGATGTAAACCCCCACTTTAGAGCACTAGCCAACCTGAATGGTGACATCCATCCAAACTCTGGCCCCACAAAGCATTCAAAAGCTATTAACCTTAACCTCATCCTGTATGAACTTCGAAATACAGGAAACCTGGTCTACTCCTCCTTTTAATATGAATACGAGAGGAATGCATAATAAACTACCTGACTGATACTTGCCTTGCCCAGATATTTTTGTGATTTACAGAAACGTGGATAAAACCAGAAATGAGGAAATTTAACACCTCCCCCACAGAGTATAATAGTCTCAGACGGATAATACTGACAACACAAAAACGCAGGTGGGAGTAGCTATTGTGTATAAAAATCCTCTTGAAATCGCTCTTCATCCGCAGATAACCCTCCAATTTTAATAATGCAGAAATACTACTTACTGTCCAGAAAATCAACAAATTTAAAAGTGTCCGTCTCAAAGCCTTAAACATACCACTTGGAAATAACATTCAAACAGCACAATAAATCTTCAGCTGGTCCTCTCACAATGTTTAAACACAAATGCCAAGAGGTCCAGCAAGACAAACATGAGAACGTTGTCCCTCTCACAATGTTTCCCAAGAAATTGATTGAGAGACCTTAACATTGACTGGCAGTGCCTAAAAACTCCTGATACCACTACTGCCATCTGTGTTGAATATAGCTTCTACACAGCTTCATCAACTCTCCTACAACACTTATAATCACCTGCAATATACAGTAGACTGGATACTTACTACAATCTCAAATATATAGGTATCTCACTGGATGCCTCGTTGATGCATCCATGACCATTTTCATCATTCCTAATTGGACAACAAAACAATGTAGACAAAGTCCTATGCAACCATATAAAGAACCTGTCTACATTCAACAAGATACCTTTATTTCAAACCTAGCCCAATGCATCTGGAAGGTATTAAAATGTATGCCTCAAGATGATCAAATTTCAACATCACTCTTCTAAATACCTGCCTCCACTGAGGACCAAGTTAAACTCAACACAATGTCTGACGAAACTAACTAAACTTGTGTTATAGTGACAGAATCTGGAAGTAATATATCCAGAAACAAATCATAAGGTGAACTACTTTTCAGATATCTTGCAAACCAGTCATACTATGGGAACCTCCAACAAAATATAGTCTTGAGCTCTAGACCTCAAATCTTTCACCTGTGTCACACAACCACACCTTTTCTAACATTGAGAATACTGTCGCACAATTCAAAACTCGTTTCACTCGCAGTATTTTCTTGAAGTACAACCCTCTCATCCCCTAACTATCTCTCTGAAAGTAGTCGGTCACATACATTCATTCTTTCAGTTCTCAACCCGACTACCTTTCACAATTTAAACTTTTGCATATACTAAAACCTATCATCTTGGCCATTGATAACCTTTCGGCAGAATATCTAAAACTTGCATCTGATGCTGTGGTCTACCCTGCGTCTGTCCTGAAATAGATCAAGGAAAATCATGCACCATTTCTCCATTTGGGGGTCCATTTTGCCACCACTAGAAAAAAGGTTCTAGAAAAATGCATCTATGCACAGCTTTGCAAACAGCTCATTACTCTAGTTTCCAAAACTCAACACTGTTCCCAACCACACCACAGTATAAAGACTGTTCCTATCTTTACAGACACCATCAAGCATAATGATCTAGTTTCATCACTCTTCCTTCACCTATATTAAAACTGCTCACAGTCTCTTGACAAATACTACTACTAGAACTTTCTTCTGTAGACTTCAACTATACATCCTTCTGTTTCATAGCTCTTTGTAAACAGGCACCAAGCTGATAAATGGTGAAATGATTTTTGATTATTCATCATTCCTCAGTGTCTTAAGAGTCCCTTGAGGGTCAATTCTGAGTGTTTTTATAAATAACCTACACTGTGCTACCTAGCATGCTAGCATTGTGCAATATACAGGTGACTCTACCCTTATCTGCTCAGCCCCCAACCTTTTTAAGAATGTACCAAAGAATTCCCCCCTCTGCAGTCATGGTTATCCTCCTCAGACCTGATCATTAATCCAAAGAAAACAGATTGCTTTAGGAATGACCATCTCTGATCATAAATGCATCTTTAACATTTAAATCATTAAACGACACCAAAATGGAGGTAGTATCAAGCATTTAAATTAATAGAGGTTAGATTTAGTAGCTTAAATTTTGATCGGTGTGTCCTAAATGTTGGAGCCTAGTTTCTGATGCATTTTTTCCTATTTCCCTTGTCCTGTTTGGTGTGAGTTTTCCTGCCATATGTTCAGTCCTTTTACCTTTCTTACCATCCTGGATTCCACTGATGAACTAAAACATGAAGCATGCTGCAAAAAGTGAGCTAAATGTGATGTATGTTTCCTGTTGAACCCACACCATTGATTGACTCTCCAAAGGCTGAACCCACACCATTGATTGACTCTCCAAAAGCTGAACTGGTTAGAACTACCAGTACATAAACTGCATACAGTCTAATCCTACAAATTGGAGCAATGTCCTTCAGCGGCACAAACCAACATGGGAGCTGTAATCTGTCAGTACATTTCTTAACAGCAGATGACTTGGTCACTTATGTTGAGAAGCTTTGAAGTACTGTGTCAGTACAGGTTAGATTAATGAAAAACAGAATGGCATGAGCTGTGCAAGTTTTCTCATCACCAAGCAAAATGTATACAATTTTAACCATTTGATCATCTCTCACAATTCATCGTAGTAATATCATATAAACAATTCTGTTTTTCTTCTCACTTATCCTTAATGTAACTTCCTATATACTAACAAGAATCTTGCCCCTTACTAATCCAGTTCGAATTCCATGAACCCATCTTTCTCGCGCATTTGTTTTCCTTATCTGCTCCAAGCCTTAATTCAAAGTTGTAGTTAATCTCCTAATGCTTACTTGGCATTCTCTTAGACCATACAATTTACTTCCTCTAGGTGTCGTAAATCAAAATTGTGCAATCCCACACCATTGTTAGTCACGGATACAGTTGTAATAAGTGCGTGACATACCTGTTGTAATTGTCATTTTCCTTTTGAAATAGGCATTCTGTTGTAATTACTAAATGTTTTTTGTGGAGATTTTTTTTCTTTTTTCCTGAGTGTCTGCTGAAAAGGTTTTTTGCCTAGACTGCCATTCTCTAAATATCTATGTATTGAGTTGGTTTACTAGAAATCTTGCTCGTCCTAATTTCAGAGAGATGAAAAGAGAAAATGACAAACTGGCATGACTCTGATGTTTTTTCTTGGGGGAGGGTGGACTAAACCATAGCACTCTTTTGTATAGACGCTATAAATAGTGATCTGAAACACTATCCAGTATCCATGAAGCCCACATCTCATGCAGTTCAGGAGTGCATGGTACAGTTTTTCACTTCTCCAGTGTCTTGTGTTACATGTGGCTATATTAACCCCCCCCCCCCCAAAAAAAAAATATGGAACTGAAGTTTGTCTGTTCATTCTCCATTTCATCAATTTTAGAATTGTTTTGCTTTGAAGCACCCTTTTTGACTGGGTTGTACTACTTTATGTAAATGCTTGTACATTTGCATAGCTGTTGTGTTGAGAGATAACCGCTTATTGTTTCCTCGCCTCCTCTTCACTGCACTTCCATTGTGAATGGGGCAGTGTGCTATAAGTAGAGACTGGCAGAACTGTTTCATGAACTGCATGGAAGCTGGATAATATTGGTCTCTAACAGAGTGGAAGACTTGTCTGCATCGTCTTCTGTTGCAGAAGACTGTAGCTTATGTTGGCTGTCAACAGTGTGTCTTCTAACAGATTGCTTAGTTGCATTGTGGAACTAGCATTTTTGTGCAGCCTGCTTGCACATGCTCCAGAACCGTATGCTATGTTTGTGTAACATATTGGTAAATCTTAAATACAGAAAGTTATTCTGTAAGATAGGCAGCAGTAAAAGATTTGGGTGTCTTTTTTATACTTTCTGTAGCATGTATATATATGGTGGACAGGATCGCTGTGACTTAACGGTTTCTAGTAAGAAATTAGTAGAAAGAACAAGGAGTTGGGAGGAGAATTTTGTTTTTACTTGGTCTATTTGCTTAAACTGAAGGTTAATCCAAAACACAAAAATTAAATTATTTCACTGTGAGCCTGAACTGGGTGGTGGTGGTGCTTTTTTTTCCAGATTTGTTGCAGGTGCATTGGGCAGTATGCTTCAGTGTCTAACTCCAAATAACTTTACAACCCAGCCACATATTATTGCCCTTATGTCGAGTGCAAAAGATTATGCATCATTAGACAAGAGTGGAAATCACTGAAAAGATTCCTTTACTGAAAAGGGGCACATATTGCCTACATCTTATAAGTAAGGTTGCCATCCTGGTCAGAATAAAATGCCATTTTGTAGTACGTATTGTAGAAGAATGTTGCATTTTGTTTTGCAAGGGAAGTTGATCTTTCTTGATGTAAAGACTAGTCAATAGTTTTATAATGCAAATCTGTATTATGGTAAAGGATTTGTACTATGCATTGTAACTGTAGGGGGTTATTCGAATTTACCCTCATATGGAGCTGACCATATTCCAAGGCACTGATCTCTTAATCACCGACCGTTTTGTCTATTTTTGCTATTTCTATCTGTTTTGCTCCCCCCTCCCAATAAACTTGAATGCTGAATTATGTAGAACATTCCCTTTGACAGCACTGCTGTCTTTAAATAACAAGGAACGGACGCTTCTGTCATTTTTATGCCTTAAAATATAAAGTTGTAAACGTCAGTTTTACACTGAAAGATATATCAGAAATTGCAACAGCATTTGTTTAGATTACTTGAGAAAAATATTAAACTGTTTTTCATCTGACAAGTAAATGTCACTTATCAATTCCCAAAGGCCATTCTGACGTGGATTTCACTAGACTGGAAAATATCTATACTGCATCATTGTATTCTTATGAAGTTTTCATCACTTAATTTGCACAGCTGAATAGCTTTTAGAGAACAAAAAATCTTTAATGTGCATGCCATGAAAGAAATTAAAACTCGTATGGCTCTAAAATGAAAGACAATTATTTGCTGATCATTCTCTTTTCATGAGAAAACAGTATATGGTTCAGATGTACTTACCCTGAAAAGATTAACAATGTTTGTTAGTACAAAAGTATGTTTTACAAAGAATGAGTTATTCCCCATCTATTGACCCCTTTGTGAGTGAGTTACCCAAAGTTTTCCTTCAAAGGCCTAAATCACCCTCTCAGTCCATTCCACCAAAGTCTTACAGTAGTAGATGTGGAGAGACTGAATAAAATTTTGTGGGTGAGAGGTTTAACAGGACTCCCTTCAGCTCAGGAGCTGAACCTTCAGTCACCCCTTTAACTACTGCTTCCCTGAGGCATCAGAGTTTACAGCTCAGTGTCATCTGGTGTTGATCGTATTGGTTCTGGAGACCTCTCTTGTTATGGAACCAGTTATTGCCCCAAGTTCTTCGGTTCTTTCAGATCCGGAGACCTCTCTGGGGACTGTATTTGTCCTGTTGGCTCCAAGGGGCAGGGGTCTACTCCATTTTTTTTGAGCTGTCCCTGCTCCTTGGAGCATTGGCACAAATAATTTCATCTCTGGCTTCTGTCTCTGAGTCTGTTTTGTTTGGAGCAGGGAGTGACCATGGTTCCAAGGGAGTCTCTGTTCTGGGTTTCCTTCCCTCTTTGAGGGGCCAGTCTTTGAGGCAGTGGAGAGGGCTTTGTCTGTTACAGTGACTCAGTCAGCCCTTTCTTCCTCTGAGTAGATACTTTCTCACGCCCAGTTAATCAGCCCCTCTCCACTGAGGCAGCGAGTACAGAAACCTCAGGAATCTCTGATACAGATTCTGTCCTCTTCTGATACCTCTCAAGACTATCCTCTTGAGGAAGCTCCTCAGAATTGCAAGAGAAAGCATTTGGATTCCTCACATGAATTGTTCACTGAAGACACTGATTTTGATGAAGGGGAGGGGTCCCCAAGGTCACCCCCTGATCTCATTCTTAGATATATCCTAGAAATTTTGAAAAAGAAGGGTGACCGAAGTCCCAGAACCCTTCCTCGGAGGAATCTGTTTACCTGCAGGTTTTGGTACTCGCAGGTCTACCTCTTGGGTAATTCTGTCTGTTGGCGAACTCATTCACTTGATTTCTCAGAGGGCGTTTAAGGCTCAGGACACCATTGAATCCATCCACAAGAGGCCAGACAAAATTTTATCTGCACCTGATAAACAACTGAGCTAAAGTTTTGTGGTAGATGCCATGGTCAAAGTGGCTGTCACAAAAAAGGAAATCTCTCTCTAAGGAGAGTTCGTCTATCCATCCACCCAGCAAGAGTCTCAGGCAATGGATAGATTTGGGAAACAGATTTACACTTCATTGTCCTTTACTTTAAGGTCTTTGAATTTCTTGGCACATTTTACCAGACTTCAAAAGGATCTGTTGAAGGAGTTGGCCAGTACCCTGTCAAGAGAAGTTATCGAGGGAGTTCAAGAAAAAGTTGCTTCCAAGTTGGCCACCTTGGGGTCTGTCAAACTCTTCCATGAGGCTTATTGTGCATGCTGCCAAAGGGACCACTAGAGTGGTGGGTTCAGGCTAGCCATAGAGAACATGTCTTGATGCATCTTTATGATTTTTGCAGAACCATTTTAAGTCTTCATTCATCAATGCTCCCTTTCATGGATACATATTGCCACATAAAACTGGGACAAGTGCTCCAGGATGTTTCTCTTCTTCTGTCTGGGAGCCAGTCATTACCAATTAAGGGCACTGCCCTTTGGTCTCACTTAAGACTGCAAGGATTCTGGGTGTGTCTGTATTTGGATGATTGGCTCACTACCACTCCGATCAGACATCAGCTGATAGAGGCAGTAAATAACAAAAAATTATCTCAACGGCCTCCCAACTCTGAGTTTATAGGGGCAGTGCTGAATATGACAACCTTAGCATCCTTTCCCACAGTGATGCTTCAAAAAAATCATAACCCAGGTTCAGAAAATAATTTAGTGAGAAGATACCTGCTCGACTAATTTTTACAGGCCCTAGGTTCTATGGCAGTGACAATAACTCTAGTTCCCCTATCCAGATGCCACACACGAATTCTGCAATGGCTGCTGGCATCTCAATGTTCTGTGCTATACCAATCCTGTGTTGAACCAGATTCTGATCACCAATCATTGCAGGAAGGATATAGCTTTGTGTTTACACTCCAAAGAAATTTTTCTGGGCTGTCCCTTTGTGCTTCCAGAATCCATGGTCATAGTGACCACAGATGCCTCCCAGATTGGGTTGGGGGGCATTTTCTGGGCAAGACTGTCCAAGACAATTAGTCCCTCTTGGAGGCCAACTTGCATATCAGTGTTCTGGTACTGAGAGTGGAGCTTTTAGCATTGCAAGGCTTTCAAAGTTTTCCTGTAGGAGCAGTTGCAATTCAAACTGACAGTATGTCAGTAGTTTGGTACATCAACAAACTGGGAGGAACCAAATGTTATCCCGTTTGTTGAGAAACATTGAGTGTGGCAGTGGAGGATTTCTTCCAACCACTTTTTGATAGCAATGCATATTCCAGGGAGTCCAGTGTGATAGCAGACTATCTGAGCAGATGTGTTCTCCAGCTTCACAAGTGGTGTCTCAATTCAGAAGTGACAAAAGATTTTCCGTCAATGGAGTCAGCTTTATTGTGACTTTTTCGAGACTCCCCTATACAACAAATGCAGCAAACTACTTTGCCCTAATTTCCCCCTCCAGGGAAGCCACCAAGAGATTCTCTTCTCCACCCTTGGCCCTCCAGGCTCCTGTATGCCTCTCCCCAATACATCTTATTCCAAAATTCTTACACAAATCACTCAGGTTGAAGAGCAAAGTAATCCTTGTTGATCCCTTTTGGCCTTGACAGATATGGTTCCCCTTTCTTTGGCCTTACCTGATCCAATGGTCTTGGACTCTGGACCTGGCTCCAGACCTTCTGTCCTACTTGGATAGACTAGTTCATCAGACATTCTCAACCTCAGGCTGATAGCATCGTTCCTCCAGTTCCATTAGTTGCCAGGCATCTTAACCTTTTGTTCCCCAGTATGCCAAATTCTCTTTGCTTCGTATAAGCTATCCATCCATAAAGTAAATACTAGTAAATGGAGGAGATTTAACATTTGGACTAGTGAAAGATATTGATCCCTTTTCTGCTTCTATTGATATTTTAGGTTTCTTAGCCTCTCATTTCAATGCAGGAGCTTCACAATACAACTTAAGGCAATTCCAAATTTCCATGATGGTTTGGAAGAATGTTCCATGGCTTCTCATAGACTTTGTAAGTCGCTTTTAAAAGGGACGCTTGCTGAAACCTTTCAAAGATCCTAATCCACCTTAGGACCTAAACTTTAGTGTTGCAAACCACTGTACATTCTCCCTTCGATCCATCTGCATACTGTGATCTAAAGTATTTGTCATGGAAAATATTATTTTTGGTAGTAATGCCCTCGGCTAGAAGAATTTTCAGAAACGTAGGCCTTATGTAAACCACCTTATCTGTTTTACACAGAGTCCTTCTGAACAAATTCACTTTTCTGCCTGAAGTAGTGTCAAGAGTCCAACCTCAATTAGACAATTAATTTACCAGTATCCTTTCCAAACTTTGAACACAGGTGAATACTGTTTGCATTTGCTAGATGTTGACGGACACTTATGCTTTCATTTTCACTGGACTAAGGACATGAGAAAACCTGACTATTTGTCTCCATTTCAAGTGCTAGGTTTGGTAAAACTGTGAACAAGGTGACTATAGCCAGATGGCTCCAGGATTGCATTTCCTTTATCTATGACAAAAAGAAAATGGTCTTGCCCAGGCCAGTGAAGGCACATTCTACAAGATCTGTAACCACTTAAGCAGTTTTCTAATCTAGGGCTTCAATGGATGATGCATGTGCAGCAGCTACATGGACTTCTCCCCATACCTTTTATTGCTCATTACAAACTGGATTTGGTCTCTAGGGTAAGAACATTTTTGGTTCAATGATGCTCCAATTTAATATCTGATAAATAAGTTATGTGCTTAACATAACGCCCAGTCTGTGTTATCAATTTTTCATTTATCCTAGACTCCTCTCCCTCAATCCCCGGCCTTTGAGGACTCTGTTAGAATGGATAATGTGCATATAACTTATTGTGATCATTAAGGCATAGCAGATGTGGCTTCCATTGAGGGTGGCAGAGGTGGTGCAGCGGTTAGTGTTGCCGCCCAACAGCAAGAGGTTCTTATCTGAGGTAAGGAGGGAGAGAGATTGTGGGGTAGAGTGAAGAATTTTTTTTGGTCAGTGTGAGCTGTAGTAATGGCAGAGTCTGTTTCTTTTTTTTTTTTTTTTGTATATTAATGTATTCAAGTCCAGCTTTGAATTTCCTCTTTGACCAATGTAATGCAGTTCACATAAGCACTTTCATATGCACTATACTTGGGATCCATGTTTTACCTATATCTTGTCCAGAACATTGCAAAAGCTATGTTTAATACATATACAAGAACAGAATTAAAGTAAATATCTTAGAATGTGCATGAATCTGATCTTTCAGTATTCTCCAAAGATTAAAAGTATTAATACTGAAAACATTGGATCCACAGCATAGGATGTTAAAACTCCCCTGTACTCATCCTTCATCAGACACCAATAGAGTACAACGCTTCCTTCTGTATCTTCCATCCTTCATCAAACACCAATAGAGTACAACACTCCCTTCTGTATCTTCCTCACCAATCACCTGCAGCAGCTGGAGAGATCTCTGAGGTTTCTCACCGTGAAAATTCTGCATCTTCAACACATGACCTATATGGACAGACTAAATCCCCGTCGCTGTACTCTGTATCTTGTAGGCTGCTTGAGAGGTGACTTATGCCTGGCCTACAGAGCAGTCATTGACCCTACCCTAATGGAAATCTTGCTCTTCTACAAGTCATAGGGGACAAGATTGACTCGCTCTAGGGATCTTAATCTAGTCTGTAACATTAATAGCACATGCTGGAGAGATGGGCAAATCTCCCAGAGATTGCCACTCCTCTAGAACAAACTCTGAACTTGCATAAAACAGAGCTCCTCAGTGACCTTATTTAAGCATAACTTATCCAACTGGATAGGAGACCATAAATAGGGGGCATCGCCTGTGTCCCTCTTGGATAAGGGTAGTCTGTGCCGATCATAGACTCGCGCTGCAAATATAG
>NC_056745.1:763709415-763716915 GCF_019279795.1 Protopterus annectens
TAGTGAAATAAGGATTATGAAACCGGACAAAGGGGGTGGTTTAGTGATATTCGATACCAATGTTTACTGTAAAGCTATACAAGATATCCTTTTTAATTCTGGTAACTATGAAGAGATTTCTCTCAACCAGATTAATATAGGATATCACAGAATAGATCTGATTATTGAGGAATATCTTTTAGATAACCGTATTACGAATGAAGTGTATGATTTTATCAGAACCGAGCATCCTGTGATGTCTAGAATAGTTGGCATTCCGAAAATTCACAAAAGTGTAGAAACACCCCCCTTTAGACCCATCCTATCCGGTTCAAAATCAAAAACATTTAATATAGGGGTTGCCATAGACCATTGGTGTAAACATGTGTACTACAATGTTCCATACTTAACTAAGGACTCTTGGGACTTTCTAAGTAAATTAAAACATGATATATGGTCCCCAAATTTGATTTTTTTGACTATAGATGTTCAGGAATTGTTTTCGTGTATTCCTAACACCATAGGTCTTGAATAGTTTGAAAAAACATTCCAGTCTTACATGGGACAAAATGTCTAATACTTGACATGATGAGACTTGTTCTCTCACATAATTACATAGAGTTTCAGGGAGAATATTTCAAACAAATTCGAGGAGTAGCAATGGGGGCCTCTTGTGCCCCCATTTGTGCGAATCTCGTCATGCTTGAGTGGGAGGAGGTATTTGTCATGCCCAGTGAATACTTTAAGCATATTGCTCTATACACACGCTTTTTAGATGATCTTTTCATTATTTGGAAGGGACCTGCAGAAGATATACCTAGCTTTATCTCCTACCTAAACAGTACTACAAGTTTTTTAAGGTTAACTCATAAAGTGGAGAAACTAGGGATACCTTATTTGGACACATTCATTAGTAACACCAATGAAGGATTTCAGTCCACAATCTACAGGAAATCCACTTTTTCAAATGATTATATACAATTTGGTAGTTGTCATCCTCCCCACATCTTCAGAAATGTACTCAAGGGGCAATGCATTCGTGTTGCCAGAATGTGTTCCACTAGACAGGACATGGAAGATCAGATGAGGACAGTAGCCGAGATGTTTTTGGCCAGAGGTTACCCTGCGGTTATGGTGGAGGATGTCACAAAATATGTGATTAGATCATGGGGGGACAAATTTCTCCCGTTATTGGGAAGTACATTTGTTGACAAGAACACCCACAAGGAAGTTATAGGAAACTGTAGGAATGTGTGTGTTATTATGTTTAACCCGTACTCCAATTTGGTTAAGGAGATTTTGAAAAGGCATTGGGATGTTTTTTCGAGTTCCGATGATATTGCTATGGTGTTAGGTGACCATCCTGTTAGTGTATTTAAAACCTCGGTTAACCTCAAGAGAATTATTGAAGGTGGAAAGAAAAAAGGGGTTAGGAGTAACAAAGACGACCATACCAGGAAATGTGGTAGCTGTAAGTACTGTCAGTATATCAATGTTAATAGGATTACAAAATTGGGTAACAACAATAGAACTATATGCTATGGTAAAAAAGGGAATTGTAACACTATGCGGGTGGTTTATTTGGCTTCTTGTTCTTGTTGCCAAGCTTACTATATTGGTAAGACTGAAAGGAAGCTAAAAACTCGTATATATGAACACTTATACAAAATTAAAAAAGTGGACATGAAAAATGCACTTAGTAAGCATATTAGTGAAAAAGGACCTCATTGTTGTTTCACTTTTAAAATTATTGATCAAATTGGGGTGAGTGAATATGGGGGTAATTGGAAGGTAGGACTGTCATGTTTAGAGACTAAATGGCAGATATTGTGTGATGCTACCTCTTGGCCAGGCCTAAACGAGAGTATTAGTATAAAACCCTTCCTCCTTTTGGATCGGGGTTAAATACATAATTGTAACCAATCTTTTTGGGGCCGTCCACAACAGTATTTTGTGCTTTACAGCTTACTATAAGAATATTTTAATAAATATTGTATCATGTAAGTGTAGGATTTATATAATTTGTGTTACATTTTTGTTCAAACATGTCATTTATAGTACATATTTATGTGAAATATATACATTTATATATTTCTGTCATTGTAGTACATATAAGTTTTTATTAGAATATTTATTAATATTTATAATAGATAATCATATTCAAATAAGTATTGCATTTGTTTTTGAGTGTATGAGATTTTTAAAGTTTTTTTAAGACTACAACTTTAAGTAAATTAAGTATATTAATTGTTTTTTTTGGCGCCAAATCTGCTATATATATGTATTTTATTCATTGCACTCATTGGTTCTGAAGAAGTCTGCTTTGTGTGGATGAAAGCGCTTAACCTGTGATTCCTGTGACTGTATTAAACCTGTGTTTACCCTGATCGAGGTGTGGATTATTGGAATTATAGGTGTGGATTATTGGAATTATTGTATTTTGTGGAAGGTAGTATCCTTGCTCTGTACCTGCTCGAGCTACAGTGGTCTGGGTGGCCTTTTCGTATATATATATATATATATTCGGCTGCTCCCATTATGGGTCGCCACAGCAGATCAACTGTTTCCATTTCTTCCTGTCCTCTGCATTTTGCTCTGTCACACCAACCACCTGCATGTCCTCACCACATCAATAAACCTTATCTTAGGCCTCCCTCTTTTCCTGTTACCTGGCAGCTTCATCCTTAGCGTCTTTTTCCCAATATACTCTCCATCCCTCCTCAGCACATGTCCAAACCAACATAATCTTGCCTCTGGCTTTGTCTCCAAACCTTGGCTGACCCTTTAATATACTTTATTCCTAATTCTGTCCATCCTTGTCACACCCAGTGCAAATCGTTACATCTTCAAGCTCTGACTCCTGCCTTTTTGTGAATGCCACTGTCTCCAACCCATATTACATAGCTGGTTTCACTACCCTCCTTGTAGACCTTCCCTTGCACTCCTACTGGTACTAGTCTATCACAAATCATACCTGACACTATTTCCCACCCACTCCATCCTGCCTGTACTCTTTTTCACCTCTCTTCCACATTCACCATTACTCTGAACTGTTGATCCAAAGTACTTAAACTTTTCCACCTTCTCCAACTCTACTCCCTGCATACTCAACATTCCTCTATCCTCCCTCTCATTCACACATACATTCTGTCTTAGTCCTGCTGACCTTCATTCCTCTTCTCTCTAGAGCATATGTCCACCTCTCCAGGGTCTCCTCCACCTGCTCATACTCTCACTACAGGGTCTCCTCCACCTGTTCCCTACTCTCACTACAGATCACAATGTCATCTGCAAACATCATAGTCCACAGGGACTCCTGTCTGAGCTCGTCTGTCAACAAGTCCATCACCATTGCAAATAAGAAAGGGCTCAGAGCTGATCCTTGAAGAAATCCCAACTCCACCTTAAATGCATCCATCACTCCCACCGCAGACCTCACCGCTGTCACATTACCCTCGTACATATCCTGTACCACTCTTACATACATCTCTGACACTCCCGACTTCCTCATACAATAACACAACTTCTCTCTAAGCACCCTGTCATATGCTTTCTTTAAATCCACAAAGACACAATGCAACTCCTTCTGACCTTCTCTGTACTTCTCCAACACTCTCTCGGAGCAACCATCACATCTGTAGTGCTCTTTCAAAGCATGAAACCATACTCCTGATCAATAATCGCCTCCCTTCTTAACCTAGCTTCCACTATTTTTTCCCATAACTTCATGCTGTGACTGATCAGTTTAATCTCTCTGTAATTACTACAGCTCTACACATCACCCTTATTCTTAAAAATCGGTGCCAAAACACTTTTTTTCTCCATTCCTCAAGCATCCTCTCACTTTCCAAGATTTCATTAAACAATCCTAGTTAAAAGCTCCACTGCCATTTCACCTAAACACCTCCATGCTTCCACAGGTATGTCATCTGGACCAACAGCCTTTCTGTTCTTCGTCTTCATAGCTATCCTTACTTCCTCCTTGCTAATCCACTGCACTTCATGATTCATTGTCCGCACATCATCCAGCCATCTCTCCTCTCATTCTCTTCATTCAATAATTCATCAATGTACTCCTTTTTGTCCATCTGCTCAACACACTCTCCTCGCTTGTGAGTACGTGTCCCTCATTATCCTTTATCACCCTTACTTGCTGCACATCTTTACTAGCTTGTTCCCTCTGTCTAGCCAATTGGTACAGGTCCTTTTCTCCCTCCTTAGTGTCCAACCTTTTATACAACTCTTCATACGCCTTATTCTTAGCCTTCGCCTTTGTCATGCGCCTCATTTCCTTATACTCTTGTCTACTTTCTTCATCTCTTTGACAAACCCACTTCTTCTTCACCAACCTCTTTCTCTGTATACTCTCCTGTGCTACTTCATTCCACCACCAGGTCTCCTTGTTCCCTCCTTCCTCTTTCCAGATGTTACACCAAGCACCTTTCTAGCCATCTCCCTTACTAGCTCTGCTGTAGTTGCGCAGCTATTCGGTAACTGCCTGTCTTAAGTCTTCCCTGAACATCACCTCACAATTACCCTTTTTCAGTTTCCACCATTTGATCCTTGATACTGCCCTCCCTCATCCTCCTCTTCTTGATCACCAGTGTCATCCTACAAACCACCATCCTATGCTGCCTAACTGCACTTTCCCCTGCCACCAGTCTCCAATCTCCTTCAGACTGGCCCTTCTACACAAGATATAATCCACCTGTGTGCAACTTCCTCCACTCTTATATGCCACCCCATGCTCCTCCCACTTGTTAAAATACATATTCATCACAGCCATGTCCATCCTTTTCGCAAAATCCACTACCATTTGACCTTCTGTATTCCTTTGCTTAACACCATACCTACCCATTACTTCCTCATCCCCTCTGTTCCCTTCACAGACATGCCCATTGAAATCTGCTCCAGTCACCAGTCTCACCCTTGGGTACAGTCCTCACCACTTCATCCAACTCGCTCCAAAATTTTTCTTTCTCATCCATCGCACACCCAACTTGTGGAGCATATGCACTAACATTCATCATTACGCCATCAATTTCCAGGTTTATGAACATCGACACTCTCACCTCCAAAACACTCATACCATAATGCCTATGCCATTTCTCCTTCTATCCACACCATGATAAAACAATTTTGAAACCACCTCCAATACACCTAGCCTTGCTCCACTTCCATCTGGTCTCTTGCACACACAATATACCAACCTTCCTTCGGTCCATCATATCAGCTAGCTCTCTCCCTATACCAGTCATACTGCCAACATTCAAAGTTCCAACCCTCACTATCACAGTCCTAGCCTTTACCTGCCTTCGGGCGTGCCTTCCCCCTCTTCTCCTCCTTCGGCCAACAGTACTCTATTTCCATCAGCACCCTGTTGGCCACCAGTACTGGTGCTGGTCGTTAACCGGGGCCTCGACCGATCCGGTATGCATTTCTGTACTGTTGTTTGCATGTATGATTTGGCAAAATTTTACGCCGGATGCCCTTCCTGACGCAACCCTCCCCATTTATCTGGGCTTGAGACCAGCACAAAGAAATGCACTGGCGTGCACGGTGTGTGTATTGTGCGTGCGCGGTGTGTATTGTGCGTGCGCGGTGTGTGTATTGTGCGTGCGCGGTGTGTGTATTGTGTGTGTATATGTATAATATAGTAATTTTACATTTATTGACCGGGCTGGTCTAACTGGATACATGTCCATTTTCAGTAGAGGCCCAGGGAGAAAAGCTCCAAAGAAAAAAATCAAAGTAGTTGCAACACTATTAAAGGTTACAATAATATAGGCAAAGTACATATTTGTATACATGGTTACAGGTCATTTAATATGACAATACAATTTAGGAGATCACATAAAATAAGTCTGAAGAAGTAATCTTATAGATGATTACTTTAATTTATAGTTCCTGATTATTTCTTTGGTAGTAAGGAACAAGAAACTTAGTCAAAGAAAGGTAGTAGAAGTAACAGTGTTAATAAAAATCAGTCAAAGAAAGGTAGTAGAAGTAACAGTGTTAATAAAAATCAGTCCAAGATTAGTCAGGGTTACAACAAGGGCATAGCCAGTGTGTTTTTAAGGTGAATTTTAAGTTTTTGTTTTAAGTGTTAGGGAGGATAGTGATGTAAATTCACTAGCTAGAAGGTTCCATTTTTTCCCTACTGTATTTGAGAAGTGTTACCTGCCATGTTATTGGATTTAGTTATGCAAACTAGTAGTTTATTTGAAGAGCTTAAGGTGTTAAGATTTTTGTAGGTGGTGATCAGGCTGGATAGTATTGGAGTATTGAGGATGGTAAAGGGTCTTATGGGCAATGGTAAGTTGGTTAAAATTAAGCTGATTCTGAAGTTCTAGCCAACCTAGTTTTAGATTCTGACAGTGGTGGGTTCTGAAGGGTTTTCCAGTGGCAAATCTGGCAATATTATTGTATGATTTAGCCAGTTTCTGAAGTTTATATTTAGACAGATTAGTTTAAATAGGAGAGGCATAGAGAAGTGTTGAGATTAGATGGGAGTGGGCAATAGTAGATCTAGCTAATGGAGTAAGGAAGGGTTTGATCCTATAGAGGGAGCCCATTTTTTGTTGACTGTTTTTTACTGTGTTAATATGAGTATCAAAGTTGAGGTTGTCAATTGTAACTCCTAAGAGTTTGGTTGTTAAAGCAGGTGATATGCGTGTACCATTGTTAGATGTGACTGAGAAATCTATTGGGGTGGACTTGCAGGTAGGAGTAAAGAGAAGGAGCTTTTTTTTTTTCTTCAAGAGGCAGCGTTGAAGAAACCCTGTTACTGCTAAGTTAAACACTTGAGTTATGGATTGCAGTTCAGATGAGGAGTTGGCTGACACATGAGTCATTTGCATATTGTATACAAGTAGCATGAGGAATTGCTAAGTGAAGATAATTGATGAAAATTGAGAATAGTAGAGGGCCTAAAATGGAGCCCTGAGGGACCACTAAGGTGACTGGTAAGTGGGAAGATGGGCAGCAAGCTGTGCTCTGGGCGAATAACCTATTAATGAGGTAGGAACTGAACCATTTTACAACCTGTGCATCAAGAGAGAGAGATTTGAGAATAATTTTAAGTAGCTGGTGGTTTACCATGTCAAACACTTTGGAAAGATCAGTAAAGAGTGCTGAAGAGAGGATGTTATTTCTGTTATTGTTAATGGAGTTAGAGAAGGATAGGAGGGCAGTATAGGTACTATGTAATGGCCTAAAGCCATGTTGGCTCTCTGCTAGTATGTTTTGAATTAGATGGTTGAGTAGTTTGTTTTTGAATGCATTTTTCCATTTTTGCTAAGGGGGATAGTAGTACTTTAGGACGATAATTAGAATGTTCGTTAGAGTTCCCACCTTTGTGTAGGGGGATAATGTGAGAGATTTTCCAGATTGCTGGAATTGTTCCCTCATTTATAGTTCTGTTTGAGGATGGATATTGGATAGGCTACAGCTGTAGCTGCTTTCTGCAGGTAGCTGGTTAGCTGATGGAGTACAATGTTTTAGTTTTTGGATGAGCTTGTA
>NC_056745.1:763721915-763791915 GCF_019279795.1 Protopterus annectens
TTTTTATGTTGGGAGGTAGGTACAGGAGGAAAAGAGAAGGCAGTTGGGAGATTACTAATTGAAGGTGTGGGTTGGAGGGGAAGGGGGTGTGTGGTTTTTAGCTAGTGATGGTATGGTTTGTGTGAAGTGTGTGTTGAATGAGGTAGCAATATTTTCTGAGGAGTGAGAGATGTTAGGAGGAGGGATACTGACTTTAACTGGGTGGGGGATGGAGTTTATGGAGGACCAGAATTGTTTGGGGCTGTGTTGGGAGGAGTCCAGGGCAGACTGGTAGTATTGGAATTTGTCCTTTTTTATTAGCTTTTTGACTCTTGCGTAGTTCTAGGAATTTCTGTCTAGTTGACTGGGTTTTGGATTTGTGCCAGTGCTCCCAGGCTTTATTCCTGTTTTTCACTTCTGACTTGCTGGTTTTCTGTAGCCATGGGGAAAGTTGTGCTTTGGTTCTGGAAAGTCTTATGGGGGCATGGTAATTTTAAGGATGCTCAGGAAGGAAGTATTAAAAAAATTCAACTGCATCAAGACTGAGGTACTTTAGAAGATGCCAGTCTCATTCTTTGAGGGATGAGATGAATGTGAGTGGGTTAAAGTTTTTACGTATTTGAAGGTAGATGACAGGTTTAGCTTGGTATAGGTATTTTTTGAGTAGGAATGTTGGGGAGTGATCACTGAGGCTGTCTGATAAGCAGCCTGTTATATATGACTGTGGGGGGCTCTTACTGACTAGTATCCAATCCAGGATAGTGTGTTTGCTGGAGGTTTTATTTATCCTGGTTGGCGACTGGACTAGTTTGGTGAAGCCATGAAGGTTTACATGATGGTTTGGATGGTTGCCAGAACAGGATTGTCAGTCAATATTGAAATCCCCTAAAATGATAGTTTTTTGGGGGAGATGGTGGGTAGACCAGCTGTGGAGGTTTTCTAGTGGAGGGATGTTTTGGCCAGGTGGGAAGTAGCATCCAATTATCTTTATGGTTTTGTTTTTGTTTATTTTGAGGTTGGTGTATATTATTTCTTCGTTGCCTATTTTAAGATCTGGATGTTAAATGTTATATGGCGCGCGCACACACAATATATGTATGTGTGTATATATTATTATATATGTGTGTGTGTGTGTGTGTGTGTGTATATATGTGTGTGTGTATATATGTGTGTGTGTGTGTGTGTGTATATATGTGTGTGTGTGTGTGTGTGTGTGTGTGTGTGTGTATATATATGTGTGTGTGTGTGTGTGTGTGTGTGTGTGTGTATATATATATATATATATATATATATATATATATATATATATATATATATATATATATTGTATGTGTGTGTGTATGTATGTGTGTGTATGTGTATGTGTGTATGTATATGTATATGTATATGTATGTATATATATATATATATATATATATATATATATATATATATATATATATAGTGTATATGTGTGTGTGTGTGGGTGAATATATATATATATGTGTATGTGTATGTGTATGTGTATATATAAAAATATTGGAGTGATTACAATTTTATGTCGGATCAGTTGCCACTGCCCTACAGGTGCATCTGTTATGCTGATGGTTTGAAAAATGTGCCTGCTAGAGGGAGTTACCTCTGAAGACTAAAGCATCTGTTGTTGTCTGCAGTTTTTAGATATAAACAGAAATGCATGGGAAAGCACTTGGTTGCTTACGAGATACCTATTTCCTGTTAACTGTTATTGAGTGCAGGTATAAAGTCGTGAAGATTGGGATGGGTAGTTCAGTTCTAGCTCTTTTTTCATTTATCTTGCTGGAGTCCAGAATAAGAATTATGCCCCCCTACCAATTCCCTTTATTAATTAAAAAAATGTTCACACCAATGATTAGGCCCTTTTTCTGCAGGGCATAGTTAATGAGTTGTCTTGTAAATTGCCAACCTCGTTGCACCTGTTTTCAATAGGGTCATTTCCTAGCCATTTAAACTATTAATTTGACTAATTCCATTACAATTTGCCTCTTCTGTAATTTTCTTCCCCAGTGGAGAAAGTGTTTGAATGTTTAAGCATTTTTATAAGTTTTATACACCTTCTAATGATGATGACTGGAGAGGTCTGAATCTGACTGGGGAAGCCAGGGCATTGGGTTAGAGTTGGGTATGTGGCTATTAAATTATGCAAGAAAAGGGTAGATACAGCTTGTGTAAAGTAGAATTCCTGAGTAGAAAGCGTAGATGTAAAATGTTTATGCTAATGATCCTTAAGGACATGAGCTTTGGCAACAATAGGAAAAAGCCTAAATAATAGGGACTTAAATACAGCACAAAATGCGTCTGTAAAGTATTTTGGGAGATAAATATCCATGTTAATATGAGGAAAAGGGGTCTGACCATGGGATGTTTTAAAATGCTAGTCAGCAGTAGCTATGGAAACCACCTCAGTAATAAAATCATTGCAGTGCAAAGGAGAGCAAGGACAAATGTGCTTTTTTACCTGAATCTGTGTAATAGAGGGGCTAAAACTCATATTGTGAAGCCGTGAGAAAAGTGAATAAAGGGAAATGAGAATCACACACACACTTCAGTAGGTTTCAGTGGCTACCAGTATGTTTAAAACTGAGATATGGGAGCATGGTTTGAGACTAGGGAGAAGAGGGAGTATTTCATATGAGTGTTGGATGTTCAGGCTTCAGGAAGTTGATGGTATGGGCAAACACTAAATTCTTGTGGCAGCTTTTGACTTTGCACTGGATTGCTGGGGGGGGGCTGCTGAATAAGATTTACAGCGTATCCAGTAAAGCATTTAAGCTAGATGGACCATTTGGAAATTTTCCACCATCCAAGCAGGCTTTCTATGTTCTTGAGGGTTTGGGTTCACTGTCACAGTTGGTTGCTGTGTTTCATCCTTGGTACCAAAATAGTTTTGGCTGATTTTGCCCTAACTCTCTCTCTTTCTGTCTAGTGACATCTTGTAGAACAGCATTATGAGGTAGCCATGAGGGGAGTATATGATGCTTACCCAATCAGTCTGTCTACTGAGTAAGCATCCAGGGAGGATGTAATTCAGGCACAGTATGGGACCATTACATGATCAGTGAGTGAGCTGGCCTCTTGCAGCCCGACCATCGTGTCCAAATCAGATGGTTCCTGCTGGGTCCCCTAGTCTTTTTTTTTTTTTTTTTTTTTTTTCAAAACAAGTTTATTGTTTTAACATAGAAGAGAAATATCATAACAATTTTATACAAATAATTAAAAATAGGTATTATTATAATATTCAACAAAGCAACTAAAGTATTTACAAAGACATCCCCTACAATCAGAGCAATTAATTAAACTAAAATACTGTGCTATTGAAATTAGAATTTTTTTAACAAATTTTGTAAATTATCCCATACAATAAAATGTGATGTTTTTCTAGTTGTTCTCATTCTAATTGTGCTTATTTCCATATGACACATTATATTCATAACATTTTTAAATTCATTGAACAAAGGAGGTGTATCTGAAATCCAATTTCTAGTTATTATTTTCCTAGCCACTGCTAGGATAGACCATAACAAGGGAAGCTTAATCTTTTAACACATTGAGGTACAGGTGTGTTGAATAATATGAGAGACTTAGAAATAATGAAATTATCTGTAAAAAGAGCCTGCAAAAATTCATTAATTGACTTCCAGTATTCTTTCAACTTCATACAGTCATAAAACATATGAGCCCAGTCAGCATTAATTTCTACATTACATCTCTTACATAGATTATCTTTATTATTAATTTTATTCATCATCAAAGGTGTATAAAAAGATCTATGTAAAAATTTCCATGTATAAAGTCTCCAGACAATGGAAGATGTAGTTCTATAAGCAGATTCCAATATATATTGTTTATCTTGTTGAGTTGGTGGGTCCCCATTAATAGAGGTGAAATAATTCCAGTATGAATCTACATTGTAAAAAGTTTCTTGTCTGATAATTTTATGTATATATGAAAGTTTACCTTTATCAGAAACTTTATGCTGTAAATTTATTATCAAGTAATCAATCAGTTTTGGAATAGATTCTTTAACTGTTATAGACATTAGATCTATTCTATCAATGAGATGTTGTCTAAAGATCTGAACCTCTAACCAGCAAGTTTCTCTTAGATCAAATTCTTGTTTTAAGAAATCTAGATTTTTAACTTTATTATCAGATATCAGCTGATACCAGTACTTTAGATTATTATCTATAGCTAAATGAGCTCCTTCAGAAGTAGATGACATAAGCATACCCTGAGTATAAATTATAGGGAATACAATAAAATTCCATTCCCTATACTTAGGGTGCATGAATATAAAGTTACAATAACTAATAATAATATTTAATGGGTAACAGACCATATGTTTAGGTGTAATAGGTGAAGTACAAAATTCCTTAAGCGACCACAACATGGAGTTATTTATAATCATATTTTTATGTGTTAAGGAGATTTTCATGAAGTGCATACTAATTAGCTCCCAATAATCTTTCCATTTTGCGACATATGACCGATGTATTAATAAAGTAATAACTTTTATAATAGAAGAGATGATATATAAATTAAAGTCTGGAAAAGAAATACCCCCTTGAGACCAGCTATTAGTATGTTTCTTTAATGCAATCCTAGGTCTATTAGGTGCCCATAAGAAATTTAACATTAGTGTATTCAGTTTCTTGATAGTTATTTTTGTAGGTGAAAGTATTATTGATTGTATTAAGTATAAAATCTTGGGGAATATTATCATTTTAATAATTGTAAGTCTCTCCTCCATAGTAAAAAACATATTATTCCAGGTATTAAAAAGATTTTGTATATTAAGAAAACAGGTATTATAATTATTATATATAATAGATTTAATATCTTTAGATAGTATTATACCTAAATAAGTTATCTGATCTGAGTTGGGTACATATTTAGTAAAATCACTAATGAGAGTATTTTTCGTGTATATATAGGTAGTATTTTAGTTTTTTCTTCATTGAATATTAAACCAGAAATACTTTTAAAATTCATCATTTTATCAAATCAAGACTGCATAGAAGAATTAGATCCTGCTGATGTAATTAGAACATCATCTGCAAAAAGTTGAATTTTTGATGTTGTATTTTCTTCTATTTCAAAACCCTCTATGTCAGTACTGTTTCTAATCAAATTAGCCCAAGGCTCCATTACTAAAGAGAATAATAGTGGAGAAAGTGGACATCCTTGCTTTGTACCTTTAAGAATGGGTATTTTGTGAAACCTATGTTCCTACCTTAATATAAGCCAGCGTTCCTTTGTATAATAGTCTTGAATGAAAATTTTAAAAGCATCTTCCTGCAATGTGCCTCTCTACCTCTCCTGTGAAAACTGTACAAGCTGTGCCTCTTTACTCCCCAGCAGACCCTTTCATTGCCTGGTTTAACACTTAAACCC
Source organism: Protopterus annectens (assembly GCF_019279795.1). Lineage (NCBI taxonomy): Eukaryota > Metazoa > Chordata > Ceratodontiformes > Protopteridae > Protopterus > Protopterus annectens. Next base: position 763,727,307 of record NC_056745.1, read on the forward strand.
GACTTGACCAGGTCATAGCCAAAGTTCCATTCCTTGGATTTAGACCTGCAGTCTTCATTAATTTTAATGTGGCAGTTCACAGCATCATTTAAGTGTGCTTGTGCACGCGTGGAGAGAGAGAGAGGAGGGAGAGGTAGACCCTATATATTAGAAAGAGGGGGATAGGTGTGACAGGACAGTGGCTGGTGTCAACACTGTTCCAATTGTACTACCTTATGCACAGGGTTTACAGGCTGTGAAGCAAGTGATTAATAGAACTGGCATATTATGTTAACTAATGAGGAAAGATAGTTGGCACGAAACCTAGGTGCATGTTTAAGAATGGTTTAAACTTGAATCGGCAGTTATGCTATCCAAGGGTGTCTTTACCATGGGGAAATTTTATTTTTTTGGAACTCTGGCATGTGGGAAGTGCAGTTATTCATTTATAGATGGATCTAGATACCTTAGTCACCCTGACACTGGATATTTGTGGTACCTAAGGTGCAAAGCTGATTGCAACACAAAAAACCTAGTTTATATTGCCCACTGCATCACCTGCTTTAAGTTTTTTACATAGGCAAAACAAATCGCAGGTTGATGGGACCATGATTACTGTACAAGGATGAAACATAAGTACAGTGCCATAGCTAAGCATATATATTAACTGAAGAAGGCAGTCATCAATTTAAGTTTCAGGTTTTGCAAGTTATACAGGAGAGTTCTAGAATAGGGGATATAATTAATAAAATGGATTCTATGCATGGGACCCCATAGGGGCTCTGGTTTGAATGATTGAAACCTGTGTTGAAAGGAAGGAGAATTAAAAGATGAACCATTATGTTTTGATTAAGATGAATTGTGTGTGTGTGTATATGTGTGTGTATATATATATATATATATATATATATATATATGTATATATATATATATGTGTATATATATATATATATATATATAGATATATATGTATGTATATATATATATATATATATATACATATATATGTATATATATATGTAGATATATATATATATATGTATGTATATGTAGATATATATAATTTTGTTTTTTTCATAGTATGACAGAATAATTTACCAATGTGTTTTTTAATGTATGGGTTTTTTTTACATACACATTTGTTTTAGCTGCTGTTCCTTTAAATTTTGGTTTATAGGTTTTTAAAAAGTCATGGAGGAAAATGTGGAACATGATTGGTTTTTCTATATGTCCTTGTTGTATGTATTTGTCATCTTTATGCACTGTTTTTATCCGTCTGAGGAAGTAACTGATAAGTTGTCTATCTCGCCTTCATTCTTGCTGGTTGGGTTCGGATCCGACTAGGCCATCTTCAAAAGCTCGAGAGCTGCATACTGGCTCAAGGTCACCCCATGTCCCATGATGCCTCGTGCTAGATACCCAGATCTCATTTGCCGCTTCTGCTGCGAGGTTGTCTACTGGCTCAAGTCGTATATTTTCATTATTTAGTCATTTTATTATAAAAATTGTTAGTTTGTTAGTGTAGATTGTTTATACTAGTTAATCTTTAGATACATATATACTTGTAGTTTTCTTTCTTAAACTTCCCCTATCCCTTCAGAAAACTCATTTCAGTTAGTTTTCCCCTCCCCCCTCTCTCTTTTCTGAAGTAGCCATTTAAGTTGGAGGCTAACCTATTTTCTCAACAAAAAAAAAAAATATATAGTGTTTGCTTAGTCTGTTTGTTGTTAGACGTTTGTGTGTATCATTGGCTGTTTTTGGGTGTGGTAACTGTGTGTGTGTGTCATAGTTATTCTACTCCTATTGTTATAGTTGTGTGTGGTGTTTTGGTATCCCCTTCTTTAAGTATGTCCAAGGATACCAAGGTGTCTGGATTAAAGGAGTGTGATTCATGTTGTCAGAAGAGGTTTCTGACAGATGGGTCACACTTCTTGTGTCTATTGTCTCGGCGCCGTGCACTTGCAGGACTCTTCTGTTTGCCATGCCATGCCTTCAGCCCAAGAGTCCTGCAGGAGCGTAAAAATAAGTTAATCTTACGTGGATTACTCAAACAGAATTCACCAGCAAAGACTCAGCCCGTGAAGGCCTCTAAGCCACCAAAATCTTCGGCTCCTAGTTCGGAGCCATCGATGAGTGAAGCTGTTCCTTCAGCCTCTGTTCCGGCCAGAACCTATTTACCTGCCTCCCAGTGGGTTCCAACTCTCCCTTCGGAGCCAAATTGGAGTCGAAAGAGATCTAGGTCTCCCTCCCTGGAGTCGATACGCTCGTCTCCGAGGTCTCCTCTGCTCCAGTCAGAGCACAGTCATCGGTCCCACTCTTCTCGGTCCTCAGGACTATCCAATCATGACTTGGAGAGAGTGGTCAGGCTGTTAAAATCACAGGCCGTAGCAAAAATGTTGTCCAGCCCCCCCCATCAGGTATCTGCTCCGTCCATATCTGCAGTTATTCCTCCTCAGACTCTGAGCTGGAATTCGTTTGGGTTCGGGTCATGGAACCGTCTGCACCGATACCTTCTGCTTCGGTTCAGTCATCTGCTCAGATCACTTCCTTGGAAGGGTCTGGGCGCCGAGACTCCCTCGTCTGCTCCGAGGGGGCGAGTGGCATCGGACCCTTGTCCGACCCCATTCTCCCTCTGAGCTTCGGCGCAGGTGAGCTCTGCTCCTGCATCGGCTTTGGAGCCATCCCCCTCGGTGTGGAGAGGGATTCCGGTCTCTTCAGAACGGGAGCCTTCTCGGCATCCGAGCAGGGACGCTTTTGAGGTCATGAGCGTGCTGGCTCCTGAGTCAGCCCCATGATCATCCCCACTGGCTCTTCCCACTATAGTGCCTGCGTCTGCCTCTGTCCCTCCTCCAGACCCCAATCGTGGGGAACCAATGCTCCAGGGCACCCCCTTGGGTGCATCTTCCTCTTCCGAGGCCTCCCCTGATCATTCAGAGGAGCCACCTCGTAAGAGGAAATGCAAGAGGAAGTATGTTGACTCCCCCGAGTCCGTCACATCAGATACCAACTTGGAGGATTCCGAAGGGTTCCCGAGATCCCCCTCTGAAGAAGTCTCCTTTTTAGACATCCTTGAGATGCTTAGGCAGAGGGGGAACTGAACTGCCCTAAGCCCCTCCGAGGATGAGTTGGTATTCCTGGATACGTTTGAATCCCGACCTTCCACCTCCTGGGAGTCTCCGCCTTTTTGATCCACTCATGTCCGTGGTGGCTCGGAAGGCGTGGTCAGCTCCACACACAGTGGAACCCACCCCCAGAAGGCCTGCTAAATTCATAACGGCACCACAGGCTAAACAGTTTTTGACCAAAGGTGTTCCTGTTGATGCCATGGTGGTAGCGGCGGCCACCAAGAAGGAGTTGGCTGAAACTTCATCTGTCCATCCTTGTAACAAGGAGTCCAGGATGATGGACAGATACAGGAAGTGGATGTTCTCTTCAGCGACCTTTTCTATGAGGTCTCTGAATTATTTGTCACTTTACCCACCTTCAAATGGATCTCCTTAAAGAGCTTGGAGATACCCTCCAAGATCCATCAGCTGAGGGGGCCCAGGCTAAGGCAGCCTCCCAGCTGGCGACTCAGTGGTGAACTCCTCCATGAAGCTCATTTCTTATGCAGCCGAAGGTGCGAGTGGAGCAGCAGGCACAGGTGTTGCTCTAAGGAGACACGCTTGGATGCGGCTATGTAACTTTGCGGAACCTTTCAGAGCGTCTTTCACCAACACCCCCTTCGATGGTTCCTCTCTTTTTGGATCACAGGTGAAGGACACCCTTACCAGGTGTGAACAGGAAGGCAAGACTCTTTGCCGTGGGAGTCCATTTTTCCACTCCTTCCAGACCATATCCCAAGGGTCAGAAGAGCGAAAAGATGTGGTTCTGGAAATCTCAGGGAGCCTTGCCGGACATGCATGGTGAGTTCCCATCCAGGGGCAGAGGAGGGAACCATAATAGACGCCACCCTCATGGCAGAGGGGGTCCGCAAAACCAGGGCAGCAGAGAATCCTTAATGAAACACCAAAAGAAAAAATCTCAATAAAAAATATATACATTGTATAGTTTGAATGTTGGATAATGTGGATTGCTATTGATAAATTAGTATTTAAATAGTATATTTATGGGTATTTCTATGAAAAATGGTATTTAAATGTTTTGTAAAGCAGTCAAGTAAAAGGGAAAAAAAAGTTTCAATTATGTCATAATTGGTTGATAGAATAATGAGCTTATGTGTTTGTATTTAAGGAGATGGGTTTTATTTGATGTATTGTTCTATTGAAGACGAATTGCCGAGGTACCAGGACATGTGAATAAAGTGTTGTGGCTTTCCATCTCCGTGGCTGGCATTTACTTTCTGCTACGTGTTGGAGTTTTTTTGAGATTTTTTCTTTTGGTGTTTCGTTATGGATAGTGTTGTGGCAGAAGGCAACGCTAATGGTGATAAATTTCTGTTTACTGAATTTCTTAAGAAAAGAGAGAGAAAATTTGCTTCTTCTGACTTGTGGCTTAATAATGCTACCGAATCCTGTTCGGATCACTTCACCCGGCTAGAGAGATTAATGTCTAAGGAGGTAACTGTGTTTTATGATTCCAAGTTGTTGGAAAAATGTTTCACTAAATATCACCTCTAGAGGACTGCGCATCGATAGGTTACCTGCCGGTGGATTTGGTGAGGATGAAAGTCATTTACTTTCAGAATGGAGGCAGGTAGCACAAGACTGTACTCTTGGTTGGTTGAAAATGCTCATCAAGAGAAACAGAACTGTTGAAAGTTTGCGTAAAGAAATAATCAAATTACAACATGAGTTGATGGATAAGACTTCTCCTAACGTTTTCCAAGATACTTTTAAAGTCATAAATGAAAGATCAGTAAGGTGGAAAATTACGTCATTGGGAGGAAGAGATCCAAGCTCAACAGAGACATTAGAGACTATGAAAGAAATGAGATTTTTGATTGGCCACGTAAGGGTCGTCAGCAGCGTCCGCGTCTGAATAGCAAGATGCGTATGCCCAGAAGTGAAGACAGATCATCTTGTTCCTCTATGGAGACCGTTGGCAGTTGTAAGAGCGTGTCATTTGAAGAAGCTGGAAGAGACAGTTCTACCGAACGGGTTGGAAATAGCAGGACTGATCTAAATGCAAGCAAGTCGAATGTTCAGACCCGTTCTAAAAAGAATCGGGGGCAAACCTCTTTTTTTCACAAAAATTAACTAAGTGCAACTCTGACTTTGAATTCAGATGAAAGAATAATTTCTAATGTGAATTTTTTGAAACCTCAAGTTGATAAGTTTTTCCTTATGTTCAGATAGTATGAATATTGTGAATCTTTCTGATGTTAAGTTTGTCTTTTGAAATGTGTAATGTTTTACGTAGGGGCACTAAGTTTATTCTGACAAAATTGCCTATGTTATCTGATGTTCTTTTGGAGGTTAAAAGATTTGTTCGCAAATTGAATTTAAGTGTTTTTTTCTGAACGCAATGCCCATGGTCGTAAGGACTTTTCTGATGACCATGATAACTTGATAAATGTACAAGAAAATGAGTTACTGAATATGAGCATTTATGACATCCCCGATTTAGGTTTTTGAAAATTTAAAATGTTTGTGAAGATAATCAGGATGGTGGGCTTTTTGGCATGGGTTACACTCGTTTAAGCATGCCGTACTTGTCTAATGATAGCTCCTTTTTACCCCCGAAGCGATCTGTTGCCATTAATGTTTTTGAAAATGTGGTTTGTGCTAGAATTGAAGGAATATTTGGATTTTTGTAGGCAGAAAAGATCATTTCATCTTTCTAAGGCAGAATGGCTTGCACTTAAAGAATTTAGAACCACTTTAGACAAAGTGGTTCTAAGACCTGCTGATAAAGGGGGCAATTGGGTTGTCATGAATAGTGAAAAATACGTAGACAGTGTTGAGGTATTACTTAGAGAAGATTCCTATGAAAAATTAGGTTTTAACCCATTGAAGCACTATTCTGATGAATTGGTTGAATTACTTGAAAGAGGGGAGAGGCTTGGCTTTTTGTCCTGTGGTGATGTTAATAAATTATTGGTAAAGGAACCTAGGCACCCTTATATTTATGCGATTCCTAAAGTTCATAAGGATTTGGTTAACCCTCCGGGAAGACCCATTATTTCAGGGGTAGGTTCTTATATTGAGAAAACCAATAAATTTGATTTTTCATCTTAAGACATATTTATCCAGAGTGTCTTCTCATGTCAGGAATACTCAGGATGTGTGTGGAGTTTTAAGGGGTATGTCATGGAATCAGGAATTTTATTGGGCCATGGTGGACATCTCTTCTTTGTATACTAACATTGATAAACGGTGGGGATTGGAAGCTATGAGAAAAATAATGGGGGAAGGACCCAGAACTTCTTTTTTGTTATCTTTGTTAGAGTTTAGTCTTACACATAATGATTTTGTTTGGAATAAAGAATTTTATCTTCAGGTGAAAGGAACGGCAATGGGTGCAGTGTTTGCTCCTACATATGCAGTTATTTATATGGGGGAATTTGAGAGAGAATTTGTTTCACAAAGTTTTTCGTTAATGTTATTTTTTTATAAGCGATACATAGATGATCTCATTTTTGTGTGTAAGGGGGAATCTTCCCAGTTTGATGATTTCATGCAGAACTTAAATATGAATGCACATGGGCTTTATTTTGTGTCTGAATGCTCTAGATCAAGAATTTCATTTTTGGGTGTTGAATTCTATGTGGGGGAGAACTATAAGGTACAATTTAGACCTTTCAGGAAACCAACTTCGGTGAATAATTTTCTACATGCTAGTAGCATGCATCCTCCCCATTTAATCAATGCTTTGCCTGAACAGGAAATTAAAAGAATTCTGAGAAACACTTCTGATCCCAATTTATGGGATGAGACATTAGATGAAGTGGTTCATAGACTTCTGAGTAGAGGGTATTCAGCAGAAATTCTGTCAGGCTTAAAAAGCAGATTATGTGGAGGAAGGAAAGTAAGAAGTGAGTTTAGTACACGTTATACAGTTGATAAGGAGAAATTTATTTTTTGTTTCAAGATATTCAGATTTTTCTCAAACCAGTTTGAGTGTGGTTTGTGATGACATGATTGTGGGAAGTTTGTTTCCTACTCATGTTAGATGTTCTTCGTCTTCCATTGCTGCAGTCCTGACTATTGGGTATAGTCCGCGTCCCAGTCGGCCCGAATACCAGAGTAGGCTGACGCCGGTCATGGCGCTTTAGACTGACGCCAGTACGCCAGGGTACTAATGCGCATGACCGACGCCATTTCTCAGTCTTTTGCCGCATGGTCCGATGCAGAAGCAATTTTGCGAGTGCAGGTTGGCGTTCTGAGATTTTCTCGAAACCGGAGTTTCAGACCGAAACAGAGTTGGTTAAGTAACCCGCTAGAACATTTTGGTTTTTCTTGCCTCAGTATTTAACCGGATGTCAGAAAAGTGAATAACTGTATTTCTTGTGGGAAGCAGATACCGCATAGGGATTATCATACATTGTGTATACCTTGTTTAGGGCCTGAGCACGACGTTGTTGGTTGCCGCCTTGTGCTAGATTTAACAAGCGCACTATTAAGAGGAGGCTAGATTGTGCTAGGTTAGTGTTTGGGAAGCGCTGTAATTATAATATGCCGCCGGATGCTCGACGCCCGCTTCATCCAAGAAGCGCAAGGACAAAACAGTGAAGCCTAGGGGTGAGGAACCGCAGTCCCGGACGCCGGTTGTTTAGAAGGCTCAGGGGAGCCAGAGGTTTTGCCAGGAGTCTCTATGGAGTCTCAGGCAGATACTTTACTGTTACAGGATGTGCCCTCTCAGGAGGTAGGCCAGGCTGAGGGGCTTCTCAGGTAACTGTTCTTCCCTCTCTTCCCAAGGTAGTTAGGGCCTCTCCTTCTGTTGCCAAAGCTTCTTTTAGAGGTAGGCCAAGTTCAGCTTCTGTGGGGCTTCTCCTAGCATTTCGGCTCTGTGCCTAAGAAACATATGCTTAAAATGGCAGAAGATTTGATTACTCTGATTAGAGGTTCTATGCCCCCGCCTGATAAGAGGCCTAGGGTGGAACAGGAGTTTGATAGTTTTGAACAGTGTTCACAGGCTTCAGAGTCTTCTGTGGAAGACTTACAAGAGTTTCCTACTTATTCTGATTCTGATGTGGATGATTCCACTCCTACAGCTTCTCCTCCTGAGGATTTTTCATTTTCAGAGACTCTTCACTCCATGAGGGAGCACTTTAAATGGGAAGGCCAGGATTACTCTGATTCCAGGAAAAGGCTTAGGGAATTCTTGTTTTACCCCAGCATAGGCCCTTAGCTATTCCTCCTGTGTTGAATGTGGTGGAGGATGTTTTGCAGAGGCTTCCTGAACCCTGACTCCTTGCCTCCTGCTCCTGTTAAGCCTGATAGGTATTATAGGGTGCCCAAGCTCATAAGTATTTGTTTAAGAGTCCTAGGGCGGACCCAGAAACTGTTTCTCAGGGGCCTAAAGGTGTTAAAGCTTCTGTGGTTAAAAATCCTGTACCCTCTGATAAAGAGGCAAGGGCTTTGGATAGGTGGGGTAAGAAAGTGTATACTTCTTCCACTCTAGCCATGAGGGCGTTGAATTGTCAGTTTCACATGCTAAAATATCAGAATTATCTCCTTTCACAATTGAAATCTAAGGTGGATGCTTTGGCGGAAGGTATTGAGTGTAAAGAATTGCTGGATTTGGTTCATGTGTCTGAACAAGTGGGTAAGCATTCTTTGCAGTGTGGTTTTGATGCTGTTCAGGCCTCCTCGAGGGTGGCTGCTACTAGTTCTGTTCTTCGCAGACATGCCTGGTTGAAGGATCAGAATTTAGCTGAGCATGTTAAGACCAGGATTTTGGATGCTCCTTTACAGTCTGATGTGTTGTTTGGACCGCCTGTGGAAGCAGTTTTAAAGAAAATGGAGGACAAAGCTAAGTCTATGCAGACTGTTAAAGATTTTTGCAGGTGCAGCCTCCAAGTTTAGTAGAAATTGGCCTGCTAAGGGGTGGACATATCCTGCTTATGGTTCCCAGTCTAGGGTAGGTCTAGACGTGGTAGGGGCAGGGCTCAAGGTTCATTTAGGCCTAGATCAGAGAGTTCACCTGCTCAGACTTCTGGTGAGGGCAGGGGTCAGTCCTTTCGTAAGCAGACCCAATGACCTGCCTTTTCAGCTGCCAGTGGATTCTCGTCTGGCAGCTCCTTTGGGAGGAAGACTGTCTCTTTTCAAAGAAAATTGGGATTTAATCACTCAAGACAGATGGGTGCTGGATATCATTCATCACGGTTACAGATTTTATTTCCACACAATGCCCCCTTTCAAAGGCATGCCGGATGTTCCTCCTCCACAAAGAAAAGAGGCTCACAAGCAAGTTTCTCAGTTACTCCAGATAGGGGCCATTCAGCCAGTCCCTGTATCAGAAAGGGGCTTCGGATTTTATTCTCGCCTGTTCCTAGTACCAAAGAAGGGGAACACGTGGAGACCAATTTTGGATTTATCTATCCTCAACACTTATCTGGACATTCCCAAGTTCAAGATGTTGACGTTACAACAACTGTTACCTCTGCTGGGCAAAGATCACTGGATGGTAACTTTAGATCTCAAGGAAGCTTACCTTCATGTGCCTATAAGGCTAGGTTGCAGAAAGTATCTGCGGTTTCGAACTGGAGATTTTCATTATCAGTTCTCTGCATTGCCCTTTGGCTTATCTACTGCGCCCAGAGTATTCACAAAGGTTCTGGCTCCAGTGATAGCTTACTTCAGGCTTCAAGGCATTCAAATCTATCCTTACTTGGACGACTGCCTGATTCTGGCTCAAGAAAAGGAAGACCTTCTACAGCATCTGAAATATGTCATAGCAGTGCTAAGATGCCTGGGGTATTCTGTGAACGAAATAAAGTCCAGTCTAGTACCCTCTCAAGACATGTGCTTTCTGGGTGTGAGACTGAATACAGCAGCCCAGATGGCCTTTTAACCCCGGACAAACAAAAGAGTCTGTCACTTTACTTCCATCAACTATCTCATCAGTCCGTGCTGACTGCAAGGACAGTCCTTCAAGCATTAGGGTTCATGGCATCTTGTATTCTAGTGCTTCCCAATGCCAAACTGCATATGAGGAAGCTGCAATGGTATCTCAAAATGTATGGACACAGCACTGCCAGGATTTGGACACTGTCATTCAAATAATACCTTGCCTTCAAAAGGAATTCTTGTGGTGGGCTCAGGAATGTCACCTAAACAAGGGACTCTCTGTGACCCGGCCAGAGGCGAGTCAGATTTTAACGACAGATGCCTCGGACACTGCTTGGGGAGCTCATCTAAATGGAAAGTGGATACAAGACAAGTGGCCTGCCAGACTACAGCATCTACATATCAACATGAAGGAGATGTTAGCAGTCCAGTTTGCATTGATGGCTTTCAAGGAGTTACTTCTTCCAGGGCAGGTGTTGATTCTAACAGACAACACAACTGTCATGTGGTACATCAACAAGCAAGGGGAACACATTCTTATCCTCTATGCAGGCAAGCAATGATTTTATGGGAGACTGCGTTAAACCTGCAACTAACTCTTCAGGCAAGGTTTCTGCCAGGAGCACAGAACTCCCTAGCAGATGTGTTAAGCAGACAAATCATGGATCCCCACGAGTGGAAACTGGATCTTCATGTATTTCAGAACTTGACAGTGTCATGGGGAACTCCAGACATAGATCTGTTCGCTTCTCCACTAAACCACCAGCTGCCAAAGTATTGCACAAAGGGGTTTCATCACACAGCTTGGAAAGTGGATGCTCTGTCTTTCAGTTGGAAAAACCTTCATGTCTATGCCTTTCCACCTCTGCCTCTTCTTCCAAAGGTATTATTAAAGGTCAGACAAGACAGGCCAAGGATGATTTTGATAGCTCCAGATTGGCCTCGGCAACACTGGTATCCACTACTACGGAGTCTGGTAAGGAAGCCTCCATGGCCTTTACCTCTGATTCCTCATCTGTTATCTCAGAAGGATGGTCATCTGCTCAATGTCAAACTTCACTCTCTTCATCTAACAGCTTGGCATATTCTCTTGAAGCACAGCAGGTCTCAACTTCCTCAGCAAGTTTTAAATGTGATTATGGAAGCTAGAAGACCTAGTACAAGGAAGGTGTACGCAGACAAATGGAAGAGATTTTTATTTTGGAGTACAGCAAAGAATTTGGAGATTTCTGAGCCTAATTTGAGTGTGGCTCTTCAATATCTTACTGAATTGTTGGACAAAGGTTTGTCCTTCTCTTCCATTAAGATTCATGCTGCAGCAATTTCAGCTCATTATGATTGTGACCCACCTTTGTTTTCGCATCCTTTGTTCAAGCAGTTTCTTAGAGGGGCAAAGAATATAAGACCCCCACGTAGAGCTCCTACTCCTGCTTGGGATCTCAATTTTGTGTTGGAAAAACTTACTCTACAACCTTTTGAGCCTGCGGCTACTGCTGAGTTGAAATACTTGTCATGGAAGACTGCTTTTCTGTTGGCCATTACTTCTGCAAGAAGGGTGTCTGAGTTGCAGGCCCTTATGGCAGTAGAGCCTTTTTGATTTTCCATAAGGATAGGGTATCATTACGCACTAATCCTTCCTTTATGCCTAAGGTGGTTTCTAGTGTGGCTTTAAACCAAACTATTCATTTGCCTACTTTTTATGCAGATCCCCAAAATAAAGGGGAAAAATTTTGCACACTTTAGATGTACACAGGCAATTGAGATATTATTTAAGCAGGACTAAGGATTTTAGGCAGTCTCAGCAGTTGTTTGTTTCTTTTGTTTTGAGTTCACAGGGCAAGCCTGTGTCAAAACAAACTATTTCCGGTGGATTGGCTTTTGCATTGCATTTTGTTATTCCCATCATGGCAAGGAGATTCCAGCTGGGATTAGGCCTCATTCCACTAGGGCTACTGCCACTTCTACAGCATTTCTAAGGGGTGGCAACTAAGGATATTTTGGAAGCAGCTACTTGGAGTTCAGTGCATACTTTCTCTAAGCATTATCATCTTCCTATCTACTCTAAGTCTAGGGCTGGTTTTGCCACTGCTGTTTTGCAAGGCATGTTATCAGCTCCTACTTCCTTATAATTTGCCAGCCTCCCTTTCCTCTGCTTTGGGATTCTACCCAATAGTCAGGACTGCAGCAATGGAAGACGAAGAACATAGTACAGTTTTGTACCTACCATAAATGTAGATGTTCGAGGATTCCATTGCTGCAGTCCAATTTACCCTCCCTCCTTCCCCTCTATGTTTAGAGGTGGTTGTGTAGGTGAGTTTACATGCTTATATTTTTTGTCTATATTGTTGTATATATTGTACATGTTTTTTGGTGCAGGTTTTTTGGGACTTGTCTTTTTGGGTCTTCTGACATCTGGGGCAAGAAAAGACTGAGGAAATGGCGTCGGTCATGCGCATTAGTACCCTGACGTACTGACGTCAGTCTAAGGCGCCATGACCGACGTCAGCCTTATACTCTGGTATTCGGGCCGACTGGGACGCGGACTATACCCAATAGTCAGGACTGCAGCAATGGAATCCTCGAACATCTACATTTATGGTAGGTACAAAACTGTACTTTTTTCTTACAGAAGATTTGGTAACTTGAAGGAGTTATTAAATAAAAAACTAGAACATTCTGTTGATGGAGAAAATGCTGGAATGGAGAGATGTGGTAGGTGTTCTGTATGTCATTTGGTTAGAAATTTAGATGGAATGAAAATTAATGGGAAGAGATGTAGGGCGTTTGAAAAATTTAATTGTTTATCACAAGGGGTGGTTTATGTTTTGGGGTGTGATTGTGTTCAACCATTATGGTATATTGGTCAAACTACCAGAAAGATCAAGGTTCGTATTTTGGAACATTTGGCAGATGTGCGAAGGGAGAATTTGGATAGTCCTGTGGCCTTCCATTTTGTTAAGGTTCATAATGGCAACACTGAAGGATTTATTTTCAGTGTTTTAGCCAGACCACATTTTGATGGTGGAAATTTAAGACAGAACTTAAGTTAGAACATAAGTTGATTCTCAGTTATCACACTTTACATCCGGGGGGCTTGAATTTAGATGTAAGTTTATCTTTATGAAATATTATATGATGTTCTATGAATTGTATTGCTTTGAGAAAATTTTGCATTTGATATTCTGCATTTAAAATATTCAGCATTATTTAATGCTGTTTTGTGTATAACATCAAATGTTTGGAGTAGTTTTCACTATTTATTCATTTATCTATATTTATTTACTTATTCATTTATTTACATTGTATAGTTTGAATGTTGGATAATGTGGATTACTATTGATACATTAGTATTTAAATAGTATATTTATGGGTATGAAAAATTGTATTTAAATGTTTTATGAAGCAGTCAAGTAAAAGGGGAAAAAGTTTCAATCAATTATTTCATAATTGGTTGATAGAATAATGAGCTTATGTGTTTTGTATTTAAGGAGATGGGCTTTATTTGATGTATTGTTCCACTGAAGGCGAATTGCCGAGGTACCAGGACATGTGAATAAAGTGTTGTGGCTTTCCATCTCCGTGGTTGGCATTTACTTTCTGCTACGTGTTGGAGTTTTTTCAGCAGATAATCCTTCTCTGGGAAGCCCTCCCACCATCCCTGAAAGGTTGCCCGACTGCTCACCTCCGAAGGCAGTCGGGGGAAGATTATCACTGTACCCAAGAGCCTGGCAAGACATAACACAAGACAAATGGGTACAGTCAGTTATATCCGGAGGCTACAAAATATCCTTCGTTCGCACTCCCGTAAAGTCATACAAGTCCCTTCCAGATTGCTAAGAAAAAGAACCATCCAGCAAGTCCCAGTTAGACCAGCAAGGATCCGGAATTTACTCAAGGTTCTTTTTGGTACCAAAAAAGACTGGGGACAGGAGACCCATTCTGGATCTCAGCAGACTGAACAGGTCTGTACAAAGAACCAAGTTTTGGATAGTCACGCTACAGTCCATTATGCCCTTTCTGGGTCAAGACAATTGGATGTGCTCTGTAGATCTTCAGGACGTGTACTACCACGTAAAAATGGACAGATGCTCCAGAAGATTCCTCCGCTTCTGGCTGGGAGCCAGCCATTACCAGTTCAGAGCTCTGCCCTTTGGTCTCACCACAGCCCCCTGGGTGTTCACCAAATGCATGGCAATAGTTACCGCTCACCTGAGACAGCAAGGATTCCAGGTGTTTCCATATCTAGACGACTGGCTCCTTACTGCTACCACCAGGCATCACCTTCTGCAAGCCAGAGACTTCACTATCGACACTTGCTCCAGAGTAGGTATCTCAATAAATTTCAAAAAGTCTGCATTGTGGCCCTGTCAGTCTATCACCTTTATAGGTGCAAATTTTAAAGACATGTCAGCGAGCCTTCCACCAGACAGGGTATTAGTGATTCGTCAACATGTACAGGTCTTATTAGCATGCAAGAGAATTCAAGCCAGGTTCGTCCTCCAAACTCTAGGTCTCATGGCAGCAGCTATCATAATTGTTGTTCTAGCTCGTTTTCACATGGGGATCCTCCAGTGGCTGCTTTTCACCCAGTGGTCCTTCCAGCAGCTTCCCATGTCTCACATGATTATGATCACAGAAGCATGCAAAAAGCACCTTGCATGGTGGATGGGTTTCCACATCGGTACCCCGAGGCAGACAATTTGTACTTCCCCCTCCAGTTGTTACGGTTACCACGGATGCTTCCCTGATCGGGGGGGGAGGCATTATCCGGGCAGAACAGTCCAAGGCACCTGGCAACCTCACTAGTATCACCTGCACATAAATGTCTTGGAGATGAGGGCCATGCTTCTAGCATTGCAAGCTCTAGAGGACTCTCCTCTTCCTACCGGGACCATTGCAATTCAAACTGACAATATGTCAGTAGTGTGGTACATCAACAAGCAGGGCGGAACCAAGTCCTACCTTCTATGTCGAGAAGCACGCTGACTCTGGCAGTGGGTGATCTCTTCCCAGCAGTTTCTTATCGCAACGCACATCCCTGGGAAGTCCAACGTCATAGCAGACAGGCTGAGCAGAGCAATTCTCATGCCTCATGAGTGGTCTCTGAATCGAGTAGTTGCGGACCAAATATTCCGCAAATGGGGCCAGCCTTGCTGCGACCTTTTTGCCACCCCCTTCAACAGCAAATGCAACAAATTCTTCTCTCTCCTTCCACTTCCCAGACATTCCCCCAGAGACGCTCTAGTCCATGATTGGCCTCTGGGACGACTTTATGCATTCCCTCCGTTTCCCCTTATTCCAAAACTGATACAGAAAGCTACCATTTTGGGCTGCAAAATGATCCTCATTGCTCCTTACTGGCTTCAACAAATATGGTTCTCGTTCCTGCATTATCATCTTCTCGAGCAGCCATGGACTCTGGACCCAGTTCCAGACCTTCTGATCCATCAATTGGGCGGGCTGCACCAGTCCCTGCAATCTCTCCAGCTCCCTGCTTGATTGCTCCACTTCCAACCTTAGCCAGGCTTCCAGCGATCTCCCCGTCTGTGCAGGAAATTATTTTATCATCGCAAAAGTCTACCACTAGAAAAACTTGTGCTAGTAAGTGGAAACTTCTTTTCCTTCCTGGGCAGAGAGAGTATAGACCCCTTTTCAGCCCCTATACACCACATTTTGGATTTTCTTGCGGAACTCTTCCATTCTGGGTCTGCTTCCACTACTATTCGAGTTCAGTTAGCTGCAATTTCAAATTTTCACATTGGCCTGTGGGAAATATCATGTCACATAAACTGTGTAAAGCTTTTCTTAAAGGTACCACTCTGCTCAAGCCTCCAGTGAGAGATCCTCCACCTCCGTGGGATCTAAATTTGATTTTAGCTGGTCTAATATTGCCTCCCTTCGAACCTGCAGCTTCTTGTTCCCTGAAGTTTTTATCATGGAAAACTTTCTGGTAGCCATTACTTCAGCCAGAAGATTTTCGGAACTGCAGGCGCTTTGTTCCCGTCCACCGTACCTAGTGTTCCACAATGAGAGGGTTGCTCTCAGGACTAATCCTTCCTTTCTTCCTAAGGTCTCTTCAGAAAATAACTTGAATCTGTCCATAGACCTTCCTATGTTTCTTCCCAACCACTCCAACAGGAATACAAATTGCACCAGTTAGATGTTCGCAGGCAACTATGCTTTTATTTGCACAGAACCAAAGATAACAGGAAATCGGACCAACTTTTCCTTTCCTATGCTGAGGGTAAACAAGGTCTTCCAGTCTCAAAAGTAACCTTGTCCAGGTAGTTAACTTCTGTCATTACATTTATCTATCAACGGAGGAATAAAGAATTACCTGTTAAACCAAGAGGTCATTCCACTAGAGCTTTAGCCCCTTCTGTGGCTTTTCAGGCTAGGTTGCCCATGGGCCAACTCACATACTTTCATTTTGCATTATAAGTTGGATTTGGTTTCCAGGAACAGAGCTGATTTTGGTTACACTGTTCTGAAGAGTTTGTTCCGATGAGCCACCCAGGGTTTTAGGTGCTAGGGACGCTGTCCCAACCAGCAAGAATGAAGGCGAGATAGACAACTTAACATAAAGAAGTTATGTACCTACCATAATGTTCCATGTTAGTTGTCTTCTCGCCTTCTTTCTTGCGTCCCACCCTCCATCCCCCAACCCTTGTAGACAGAGAAGAGTTCTTTATGATTTTTGTTCGCTGGCTTCTCTGGCTATTCCTTTCTGTCTAGTAGCGTCTCTGGAGGTTTTATATATTCCAGGATAGGATCCTTTCCTTTACTATGTCTGCAGTTAGTCTTACTAAATGAGATCTGGGTATTTAGTGCCAGGCATCATGGAATATGGGGTGGCCTCAAGCCAGTATGCAGCTCTCGAGCTTTTGAAGATGGCCGAGTCGGAGGCGAGGATCGGCTCCGAACCCAACCAGAAAGAAAGGCGAGAAGAAGACAATTAACATGGAACATTATGGTAGGTACATAACTTCTTTTTATGAAAGCGCGTACGCTAAGTTTATTAAAAGTTTTTTACATTCTGATTGGAGTTCTCTGGCTACTATTACTTGCTACAGCTGCATTCTACTTGGTTTGGAGGGATATTTTTGCAGAAATATGGTGCTGTTGAAGATTGTCACATATATACTAAAATGTGGCTAAGATGTTTAAAACTTCTAATAATTATTGCCACTTTTACCAAAGCTGTGGTAGAAAACATTTTACAAAGACATGCAAAAGAAAGTGCTCAAGACAGTATTATTTTTTTTTCCTTTACTCTATGTAACCTGCTCATTGCTGTGCTTCTGCCAGTCTGATTTAAGTAAATTAAACTAGACCATAATACAGAGACTGATCTAGAAAATATTGATGCAGACCATAATACAGAGACTGATCTAGAAAATATTGATGCAGAAAAGCAACAGTGGTACAGTGGCATATCAGGAGTTTCACTGGACTGCCTGTATTCTGTTTGAACACACATACTCTGGCATTGGATCCACATCTTCCATACGTACAGACTTCATTTAATGTGTAGATGGACACCAATGTTTCACTATGCAGTCTCTCCAACCTTTCCCTTCATGACAAGAGTCACCAGTGCTGCATCGTCATTGAAGATGAGGACATTTCAGAAGGCAGACTGTTTAGGTTATCATTGGAACATTTCCATTCACATTAGTGTACTGGTCACGAGGGCAATCTTTGATTTTCTGTGCTTTTCAAAATTTTTTTCCAGAGTAGCAGTTTTATCCATACAAATAATAATAAAATGTCATTTACAAAAGTAACAAGCAAGAGAAAGCAAGGTGAAATGCTTCTGTTCTGTAAGCTAGAAAGCTGTGTGTATTTTAATGGGTAAACCCACAAACCCCCTTCTCCCCTCCCCTTATCTGTACCCCTGATCAGGCCAATTTCCTGTTGGACTCGTAGATCAGGTTTCTGTGAATAACCTCTGCTCCTGTGTGACAAGGAGTGTAATCTGGAAATGGCAGATGTGCTGTTATGTTCTGTTTCCACAGATCACGAAATGCAGGGATGTCTCCCCCTTTCTGTCAATGGGGAAAATTCCCAAATGACACTTCTGGCCATCTGGACTTCGCTTGTGCTTGCCCCTCTCCCTTTTTTTGACAGTTTTCATCCACAAAAGCTGCTCATTGCAATGCCAAAGTAATGCTCTTAAGTTCTTGGACAGTATCCGATCTGGTTCCCTCTTCTGCCTCATCTTTGGAGGGGTCTATTACAGATCGACCTTTTTAAAACATTGATTTTCATATGGCGAAGACCATATGATCTTTTCAAAAGTTCTAACACCTGAAAAAAAATAAAACTAATTCCTAAATGTTTTTGCAGGGGGGGGCAAGTTCCCTTGCACCCCCACACCCCCTGCTAATTAAATATACCAACTCCAAGATCGCACTACAGCGAGGAAAAGGGAAAATTTCTCACTCCATGCTGTACAGAGATCTCTGTTCAGACCATTCAAAGTTTTAAAACTTCGATCATATGGTCTCAGCCATATGAAAGTTGAAGTGTTAAAATTTCGATCATGTGTAGGGGACCCCTTTGTAGACATTCCTATGGGAACACTACTATCCAATTCATTAGGCAAGTGTTTCACTTGCACATCTCTCTCCAGTTTGCCACTTGCCTTCTCCATTTTCAGCAGTCAGCTTTCCTTCCTTTTTCAGTTGCTGAACTTTTTTTCTCCTCCTTCTCTTTCTTCCCCTTCTCCTCTCAGTTCTTGGTGTGGTATAGCCTCCAAGGGCTTAGATCCCCTTTGTTTTCCTCTTGTCACCAAATTTAGTGGTTAGTAGACATTTTAAGACTGGATTAAGCGAATGCAACCTCACTTACTAAAGGCAAGACTGTAATTGTAGGCTTCCAAGAAAGTCTGGCAGGTCTTCCTTCAGGGCATTATGTTGAGACCACCAAGAGATCCCACATCTTCTTGGCACTTGTATTTTGTTCAGAAAAATTTTACTTGTGCTTCTCTTGGAATTATCACTACTAAAGTATTTGTGTGATGTTTTTAGTAATTTATGGTTACGATTTCCCAAGTTTCATGGCTACTACTATTTACATTCTCTAGTATAATAGCCTTGCTTTACTGTTCCTTTCAGTAGACAGACCCATAAGTTCTAAGTGCAGCAGAGCTAGCATCAAGATGTGCAACTGTTTCCAGTTCTATATGGTAGAACTTGTTTGTGCTGCACGTCTGCCTTTAAACTGTAGATTTTTTTGTAAAGGTACATACGGTCTACTATCTTGAACTTTTATGATTTATTAGCTGTCATCTTTCATGTCATCTTGGCCAAAACTGCACTTGTACCTTTTCACTTCTGGATTGATTTGTTCCATACCTACTTCCTTCTATAAATGTTTCTACCAATATGAGAGATGTTATCTTAGACTTGCATTCCTGGTTTGGTTTAGACCTTTCACTGTGTTTCATGCATGTTTTGACACCTGTGCGCACACACTGTGTGCAGTCCTTCAGCTAGAGATCTTCTTACTCAATATCGTGGAGGACCATACCTCCTTGAAAGTGAGGGCTATAATCTTGCT
The DNA here is from genome assembly GCF_019279795.1 of Protopterus annectens. Classification (NCBI taxonomy): domain Eukaryota; kingdom Metazoa; phylum Chordata; order Ceratodontiformes; family Protopteridae; genus Protopterus; species Protopterus annectens. The sequence continues at coordinate 763,746,803 of NC_056745.1, forward strand.
GTGTTGCATGGTTTATTTTATATTTGATAATTACAGAGCAGTTTGTTTTCCAGTCTAATGTATTCAATACTTTTGGGGCCAGTCTTTCACAGCAAGGCTAACTGTTAGAACAAGGAAGACAAGTTGATTTTAGAGGTTTACCTTTTTTCCTAGATATCAAGGCTATTTCCCTATTGGTTTCAGTCCTGTATAATACTCCATACTAAGATTAGATATCATTTGTTCATGTCATGCTGCTGATCTTTTATCTAGTCCCAGATGTTTATACACCCCCTCCTCATTTTTGTATTTGCACTTTGTCCAGACTTTCATTAATGTTTCATCTTTTTGGCAAGGATTTATACTTTCAGCTTTTCCCGGTTAGGGGTCGCCACAGCGGATCTGTCCGCTCATGATTGGCAGTGGAGTTTTTACAGTGTTGAGTTGCCAGCCCGGCACCCAACCTTCCACAGAAGGCACACATGTGCATACTCACACCTAGGGGCAATTTAGTGTGTCCAATCCACCTACTGCATGTCTTTGGGAGGAAACCGGAGCACCTGGAGGAAACCCACGCAACCACAGGTAGGCCGTGCAGGCTCAGCACAGAAGGCACACCAGCCGGTTTTAGATAATCTTGAAACTTGCTGTCACTGTCCATAGCCTAGCCTGCTTAAGTAAACCAGACACGCTGGATACTTTATCAATGAGTGGAGGATTTTGTGTAATCTGTAGTATTCTATAATCCAGCATACAATCTGTGGTTATCTGTAATCTAGCAGTGTGAAGTGCCACACTGCAAGTCTGGATCTTTTACATCTTTCCAGTTTGGCTTTGTTGTAGAAGTTAAATTTTTGCTTTTGTGTAATTTCCCTTTTAGCTTTTTTACTATTTTTGATTGCTGTGTTTATTTAATTTACCATAGACTGCTTCATTTCCTGTGTACAGATTGTACATTGTTCAAAGATGACTTTATTTAACTCTTGGCTTGGTTTACGGGTTCACTCTTTCCAAAACACATGAACTAGGCTGATGTTCCGATTGCCACCAGAAACTTGTTGATCTCCTGGATGCAGCCTGGCTAGATTTTAAGAAATTAGTCATCCTAAACTGTCCTTGTGAATGTGAATGGAAGTTGCTGAAAGGATGAGAGAGTAGCCTACTAGCGTGTGTTTTGTTTTGCTTTATTTACATTTGTTAACCGGGTCGAGTCTCACTGGGTTGGAAAAAAACCTGTTCAGCTGAGACCCAGGGAGAAAATCTCCAGAGCAGCACAAATTTAAGTTAAAAGTACAAGTAGTAAAGCAAAACAAAAATGCATGTTGCAAGTTCATGCAAGAATTACAAAGGAAATGGCCTCACAGCATCCCAGGGCTCGGCTACGCAGGAAAGTCCATGGCCAGCAGGGACAGAACCTGATTGTTGTGGAATCAGACTTCCAAATGCCGTCCTTTACTACCACCACATTTCTGGCACCACTTTACACATCACCCAACAATGCCAGCTACTTACCATGGTACAAATAGAGGTGATCTTGGAGACTGTCATTAGGATTTCCATCTGCCCAACGCCATCTTCCACCCAATCAACTGATTGAATGAGCCGGCCGTAGAGACGACAACAGCACCAAACTGCTGCTGCTGCAGGAGTCAACGAGGAACTACGGCAGCGGTGACTAGATGGTCCTACAGCCCGTGCGTAAACCAACGCCTACGACTGCTCTATTAAAAGTCGCTGGTAATGTCACTCTGCAACTAAGTGACGTAAGCAGGGCCTTGTCGCTGTGTGGAAGGGGCAGCTAGAGGTCAGAAGATTACTTCCTTTGATGCCCTATGGTTTTGATCCTTTCAGTGGCCTGCTAACTGTAAAAAGTAATGAGTAAGACCAGGAGAGTTAGGTGGTGTATAATATGGAAGTTAGCCCTCTTCCCTTCCCACTGTTCCTACTTGCTTTGACTGTAACTTCCCCAACTCCCTTGGCTCTGCTAAAGTTACGAGTTTTAACAGAGATGTGATCACGTGCATTATTTCAGTGAAATACAACTGAAGTGTGAAGATTTTGATGTGAAGGTCCAACAGATGCAGCAAAGTTTTGTTGGTAGTGACCACAGAACTGTAGAAGCTGAAGTTTCAAGATTGCCTGCAGTACCAAGACATCCACTGGCTTAACTTAATTTCTAAGAAAATGCTGTTATTACAACGCTTCCACAATCTTCGTTTTAATGATTTTTGAAAAGCTCTGCAAGTAGTTCTGTGAGGACCTACAAACAGGATACTAGGCATACAATCTGGGCCACCTGTTGGTCAAAACTTTTAATCTGTGTAAGTGTCCAAAACAAATCAAACAGTATATATGTTCATTTCCTTTAATGTAATAAAAGCAGTGGATACTTGGCAGGCATAGACAAGCTGTCCAGCTGGTCTACATCAAAAACATAAAGCCACAGCATTATTTATTATATATTTATTAGCTTTTGTTAACCAGGAAAGTCCACTGGGCTGAAATGAGCTTTTCAGTGGAGGCCCGGGGAGAAAAGATCCAAAAAAAAAATGTACATAGAGTATTTTGAGAATTAATAACAGCATTTAACAATATACAAGAGTAACACCTTGTTTGCTGTAGCATAGACTGGATCCAGGCCTGCTGAATCTAGCTTTGTTTGTATGCTTGTTGTTTGCTTGGTTTCCCTGAAACGCTAATTCCACCTAAAATGCGGCTTTTCAGCGCTTCTGTGGATCCCTAGTGATATATGCATTGCTTACTGTACTTATTTCATTGTTTCACTTGAAAGAAAGTTACTGTTTGTTGTTTTTGCATTTAAGTTAACTGTAACACATTGCATTTAAGTTACCTGGCACTTCCTCACTAAAGGAATTGTATAAGTCGGCACTAAAATATTAAAAGCACTACACACTCACTAACTCCCCTTGAGTACCTTGTTCCCCATTGGCCCTTTTTTTCAATTATAAAGGAATTCCCAATACTATTCTAGCATGTCCAAACGTCAGTTGTCAATCTCCTCTCCAGTCCAGCTGGTGAATCTGGGAATCTTGAGGCAATGTTACAACTGCCTCATGTACACAGACAACCCTCTCCTCCTCCCAACAAATTCCAACACGTGAGAGATGCAACCATATAGCCATACTGGAGGCTAAGCTCTCTCAACTCAGTACTGGTGAAACCAGTCAGGAGGAGAAGGAAACCACACTCACTCCAATTCCAGTCTCACATAGACCTACCACGACAGCAAACCAAACACATAAACACACAAAAACATACTCTGAGGCTCTAAATAAAAATCTGCCTAAGCAGCAGAGACCTCCAAAGCAGACACCCAAGCAACCGCTACCCCAAAACAAAACACGTGCAACACATACCTCACAAAGCCTGTGTGCCGAACAGTCACAGCCCTTAAGGCTAAACAACACGCCTGATAAACTTGTAATAGGTGACTCTATCGTCAGGCACACTGACATCCTGCTCACCAGGCTGAACAAGAAGGTCACGGTGAGCTGCCTGTCGGGCGCTAGGATCCACCACATAACACAAGTACTCGGGTCACTCCAAGGCAAGTACAAATATGACTCGGTCATTGTCCATGCTGGTGTGAATGACCTGAGATGTACCTCCCTGGACTACATGAAAAGAGACATAGAGGAGCTCTCTGAGCATGTAGCCCAGGCCGGTATGACCCTGACCTTGAGTAACATCTTACCGGCACCAAGAATGATGCCACAATATGAAGACAAGATGATCAATTTCAACAATTGGCTTAAGTATTGGTGTCATTCAAAGGGGATCCAATGCCTGTCAGCCTGGGATGACATGCTCGACAAGCCACGATGCTTCGTTAGGGACGGCTTGCACCTGTCACCCCTGGGCTTTCGGATATTGGCAAAGGCTCTTGCTACCCCCATAGTGCCTTTTTTTAGGTAAGGCTCAAAAGACAAACCCACCTCCATAGGTATCACAAGAGATGAGAAACTAAGAGTAATGCTACTCAACGCCAGAAGTCTAAACCTCAAGATGCACGCACTTGAAACTCTCCTTAGCATGGAGAACATCGATATCTGTGCAGTAACAGAAACCTGGTTCAAGGCTCCCGAGAGCACCCCAGCACTACCAGGTTATACCTCATACCATGCTTTTTGGCCCCAAAACTTGGACCGAACCACAAAAGATGGGGGGAGTATCAATATTTGTCAAAGATACCCACACCTCCAGGTTGGTGGCAGAGCACGAAGCATCAGAGACTATCCATGTGCAACTAACAGTGGGTAAAACTGCCTTCCAGTTTATAGCCTGCTACAGACCACCCTCCCAAACTCAGGAACCTCACTCGGTCTTCCTGAGAACACCAGAAAATATGAAGGTCTCTCCAAACACCATTATATTGGGCGACTTCAACTACCCAAACATAGACTGGGAGCATTACTCTAGCTCCAACACCCTAGCCCAAAGGTTCCTAGAATTTATAAACTCAAATGCTATGGAGCAACTTGTTACCACTCCCACAAGAGGGGAAAACATACTGGACCTGATCACCAACATGGGGACTCAATGCTCCAGACCAGAAGTGTATCCCTCACTGGTAAGATCAGACCATAAACTAATCTCACTGGATATTCACATCCCGACTCCACCCCCTGCCCTGAAAACCACAGTGGAAAACTTCTCTAAAACAAATTTCACACTCCTCAAAACCGAGGTGGAATCCATCAAAGCCCACGGGCCTGTGGAAAATATGGCCCAGACCGCAGAATCCTTTATAAACGCATTTTATGAACACATTCAGGAATGCATGGATCATGCAATCCCAAATAAAACCAAGACCCAATCCTCTAAAGGCAGACGTCCTGTCTGGTGGACCCCAGCCATAAACAAACTATACAATAGAAGGAGGAAGCTACTACATGATGGAGCAAAATCCCAAAAAGGGAAGGCATCTCTTATCAGTATTAGCAAAAAAACTACGGGCACTCATAAAATCATCCAAGGCCAGCTTCAAGAGAAAAATTGCACAGGACACTAAGGATAATCACAAGGCTTTCTTTAGTTATGTTAGGAACCTGGGTGGGAATTCCCAGATATGCTCAGAATTAGTCCAAAATGACAAAAAATACACCGAACCCACAGACATTGCCAACATCCTAGATGACAGGTTCAGCGCAAACCCCCCCACCAAAAGGGCAAATATCTATCCCAGCAGAGTGCTGCCCCCTTGACATCTCGGATGCTCAGGTAAGCGCTGCCCTCTACAAAGCAAAAAACACAGCATCAATGGGACCAGACGGTGTCCCGGGCTGCGTCCTACATGACCTCCAAGAAGAGCTAAACCCAAACATAAAACTACTGTTCAATCTCAGCCTTTTACTACAGGATATGTACCTAAAGAGTGGCGTACAGCAACAGTGGTCCCTCTCCACAAAGGTAGTGCCTCAATGGATCCTGGAAACTATCGCCCCATAAGCCTGACTAGCTTGGTCTGCAAAGCTATGGAAAGGATCATCATGGACCTCATAAATAAAGATATTAGGGACCTACAGACACTGGATCCTACCCAGTTCGGCTTTAAGGGCAGATCCTGCCTCTTAAACCTGGTTGATTTCTTTGAAACAGTCACCAAGGCCATTGACGAGGGGAAGGTGGTCCACACAGCCTACCTAGACCTCGCAAACGCCTTTGATACAATACCCCACTCGGGCATTATAGATAAGCTCATCAGCTTAAATATAAACCCCTATGTCACTAGATGGGTTGCAAACTGGCTCAAGGACAGAACCCACATGGTTAGAATTGCTGGAGCCATGTCAGACTCCAAACCAGTTACAAGTGGCGTCCCACAAGGCTCAGTCCTGGGACCTCTCTTGTTCGGTATATATTTCTTGGCGGTACAGGCCAACACGGAAGGACTGTGGCTGACCAAGTTCACAGATGACTGCAAACTGGGCGCCATAATAGACTCTCCAGCCGACACAAGTATCCTCCAAAAGGGCCTCATAGAAACAGACAACTGGTGCCAGAGCCATGGCCTCAAGCTAAACGTCAAAAAGTGTATAGTCATCCCCTTTGGCAAGTGCCCACAAATTACCACATAGGTGGTAATCCATTAAGTACAGAAGAAGTAATTCGGGACCTGGAGACCCAAGTTGATAGCAATCTCTCATTTGACAACCACGTGGCCAAAGTGGTTAGAAAAACATTTTATATAGCCCACCTAATCATAAAGGGATTCACATCTGGAACAGGGGAGGTCATCGTGCCTCTTTACTCATCCCTCATCAGGCCCATAACTGAGTACAATGCCCCTTTTGGGATGTACCTTACCAGACACCTGCAGCAACTGGAAAGACCCCAAAAGTACCTCACCAAGAGGATCAAAGGGCTCAAACAGATGCCATATGCTGCCGGGTTAAAGAAACTCCAGCTCTACTCAGTGGCATACCGCCTGACGTATAAAGCCATGTCCAACCCGGAATTAATAGACATGCTGCACATCAGAAAATCCAAATCCCATCAAGCTATGCGCTCAAGAGACTTGAACCTCAGCACTGAAATAAATAGGACATGCTGGAGGGACAGATTCATAACCCAGAGGCTCCCTTCACTCTGGAATAAAATCCCAGTCCAGGTTAGGCAGAGTCCCTCATTTCCTCTCTTCAAGAGGAATCTTGAGTGGATGGGAGATCGTAGGTTTACCCCGGGTATCATTTCTGTGTCACTGTTACAGAGGCACAGTATACTAACCTCGAAAAAGGGCATAGCAAAATTAATTTAAAATGGGTGGCGAAAGCCAAACACTCTGGCTAGGCTTATAAATGCCCTAGGGCAGATAGCCTAGTATGAACCTATGAAGCAAACTGTTGGTATACAATATAAATTGGGTACAAATCTAAGAAATTTTATAATGGAATAAAACATCCAAAAGAGAGAGAATATGCAAGAGATGAGCAGTAATATGAATCACATGCAAGAGATGAGCAGTAATTGAAAGAAATAAAACACTAGCCAGGAGGAATACAGGAGCAAAGCCAGTTAGTATGTAGATCATCTTTTAGGGTATTTTTAAATGTGGACAGATTAGGATTCTTTTTCAGCATGTGCTGAGGAAAATTATTCCATTCCTTGGCTATTTTATAGAAGTAGAGAGAGTTGCCATAGTAGTTGAGACTTTTAGCATTAGTTTTTTGGATGACCATAGCATCCTACAATTAGTGTTAGGTTGAACCAGGTTTGAAAAAGCTGGTAAGTTTGTGGGGTTGTATATGATTTTATGGGCAAATGACAGTTCCTTTAGTGCTAACAGGTTGGGAAGTTCCAGCAGTTGAGTTGTCTTGAAGTGTGCAGTGGTGTGTTTTATGGGGTTGGCGATCTTAACCTGGTCATCACGATTAATAGAACATGCTAGAGAGAGAGGTTCTTGACCCAGAGACTCCTCATACTCTGGAACAGGTTGCTCATACATGTTGGGCAGAGCGGCTCAATGGCCCTCTTCAAGAGGAACATTGAAGATTGGATGGGAGATGGGAAATTCACCCCAGGGATCACATCAGTAGCCCTGCTAGACAGGGGTCCAGGAAAGTAAATATTTGTGGGAAGCAATAGCCAAGGAATCGTTATGAATAGGCTTGTATCGGCCCTAGGACCAATAGCCTAGTACCTACCTATGATGAGTTGTAGCTGTCTTCAGCTATGCACATCATACCTCACAAGCTCTTAGTACAATAAATTGGACAAAGCCATGAAATATTGTGGAGGCACAATTTAATTATTGATCTTATAAACTTTGAAAAGTTGTTACAATAACATGTTTTGCACTGACTTATCAAATGTCTGTCATGGTTTAATGACTTCAGTACTCGACAATTTTCAAAAATCCAAAACATTTGAGAAATAGATCAAAATATCTGGTGAAAGTCTGGACAGCTGAGAGTTAAGAGATTGTCTTGCCGATTTTAATGTATTTCACAAAATCTGGATTCCTCAAACTTTCCACTATGGTAGATTGTTTTGGTTACGTATTGTGGTTGGTCATTATAAAAAATGTAGCTTTGTAGTACTTAAAGTACTAGAGAAGAATAAAAACATGAAATGTCACAGTAGCTGTTATGAAATTGCCTGTGCAGCTTTTGAGAGAAGTCTTGCAAAACAAATAAGTAAAGTTGTTTTGCATATTCATCAAAGTGGGTGAAACTGTTTTCTTAAATGTCCACTTCACAACAGTAATCTTCTGCCACCACAGAAGTGTAGTATTGTTGCATTTCCAAATGTAGGTACGGACAGAATACAGCATCTTGGCACACTTATTAGGCAGTCCAGGATAAGAATTTGATTACAGGATAAAATTGCAGATGTGCAGATGGGAAGACTACTCAAGTTTTCCTTTTTTTTTATATGCAGGCCTTAAATGTGGTGATGTTCCAGCAGAAAAGTCTAGGCAGACCTTGAATACATTGACTAGAATTGTTGGAGGAATAAAGTCTCGAAGAGGACTACAACCTTGGCAGGTAATAACAGTTTGAATTTTCAGTGATGTTGCATCATCTTATATCATTGGCTTGACTATAGTAAACTTCGTATTTTTAATTTTGTGATAAATGGGACTAGTTTGGGTGTTTTTTGAAGATGTGACTTTCTGTCCCAAACTGCTGTGTTAACCAATACCTGTCGCCCAATTACTGAGTTCTCAGGTTTGTAGTTCTTTTCACATATTTGTGAAATGTCTTCTGAAAGCACTTGTGAATGTTCTGTCTTGTCAAGTGAGCACTGTTTTTTGTAGCTTGTACATTTTTTACTGAATTTCTTAACTGGTAAACAGTCTGAGTGCCTTATTTTGGTGTAGGTAATTGGCAAGCTTGAAACTTCTTACAAATGGTATCCAGGTTATGGTTCATGTACTCTCTCCACCATACCAGTTGTCCACATTCTGCTTAAAGTTGGCTTGTGATGCAGTCTGGCAGATATTGATGTGTTTTTTATCCCACCCTCCCCACAATAAAAGCTTTATTTTTCTTAATTATTACCTAACTGGTGAAATGTAGCACTGCCTCTCTCTTGTATTAAATTGAGTTACACACATAGCAGGAATGCCAAAAGCTCATTCTTGAAATAGTGATTTGTTATACTTGAAATAGTGATTTGTTATACTTTAAATCTGGAACATATTGAAAAATAATGAAATACAATATGTGGGCCTGTCAAAGTAGTACAGTAGCTTAATCTTGGAAATGCCTTTTAAAAGATTTTATTAATAGTATTGCATGATATTCTCTCTCTCTCTCTCAAGGAATTTTGTACGGGGCAACTAAAGCCATTTAATCCCTGCTAGACAGTAATATAACAATGTTTTATTATAGCATAGCACTTCTAATGACTATAGGTAAACCTGCATCAACTCGTACTTTAGGTTGTGATTCCTAAATTCTTAAGATTTGCTTCATGAAGAGCAATGTTCTATACAAATAATTAAATTGTATTACTAAAATGAGCTAACCAACACTTTTGTTTAAAGAAAATGTTTAATGATTCACTAATGTTGTACATTTTTGTAACTACAGAGCCCACCTTGGTATCTTCTGCTAATTTTGCTAACCTATATGTTAGACCCTAGCGGAAAGGAAGATGTGAAAATGTTGAAATAAAATGGGCCTGACAGATGCATGCAGAACTCCCTTAGTCACTGTTTTCAGATTAGTCTTAACCGAACTTAATGCAAAAAGAAATTAGAGGAGTGCACCATGAGCTGTAAAAGCAAAGTACTGTCCAAATAGATAAAAATCCAAGGTTTATTAGGAAGAAACCATACAAGCAAACGAATAAAACTGCAGTAGGTAAGCGCTTTCGCGTTGAAATCAACGCTTCATCAGACATCAAATGCAGTCAACTGACAAGTTCTTATATACACTGAATGACATCATTAGCTTGTTTAAATGAGCAAATCAAGTACAAGAAACAATTAAGAAACTAAAAACTTAATAAAAACAACGAAGGGACCACTTATGATGAGATAAAAAACACATACAAAAACCACATAAAACTAATGCCTAAGTGGTCTATTGGCTAGAAAAGGTTTTAATGCTACTCTTTCATTCAATCCAAATTTATGGGCTTGTAGTTTCAAAATCCATTTCCCGTCTCTTTCTTCTGTGCGATTCCTGATGTTACCCAATCTGCCTCCTTTACTAACCTTTTCCAAGACCCTGAAATTAAAACTGTGTGAGGAACCATTGTCTAAAATGTGTTTTGCCAGGGCGTTAGTGATGTTGGCTTTCTCAATAGCATAGATGTGTTCCCTCATGCGCTCACATAGACTCCTAGTCGTCATACCGACATAGAACGCTTTGCATAGCTGACACTCAGCAACGTAGACCAAATTTACAGATCTACAATCAGCGTAGAATTTACGAACATATTTATGTCCAGTAAATGGATGCGTAAAACAATCAGAAACAGCTATGTATTTACATTGATTGCATGAGTGACATGGATATGTGCCTTTCTTGCCAGGTGTCCTAGCATGCTCTGGCTTCCCGTCATAGCAGAGCAGCCTATTTAATGATTGTAAATTCCTATATGCTACATGAGGTCTAACATCTATCGAGTTCCTTATTCTCTCGTCAATCATCAACAGCTTCCAGTTGTTGAGGACTTGTAAAACGTGACTATTCTTGTTGGTAAAGGGAATAATAATCCTGTTGATGTGACCAGTATTCCTCCCAAAGCCTGGTGGTGCATAAGCTTGGGGTCTCTTGATGAGAGGAGCCCCTGTGTCAAGTCTTAATTGGTCCCCTAGTGATATGTCCCTATGTACTCTGTTCTTATTGTATCCTCTGTTGATGAAATTACTAGCTAACTGCATCTTCTGGCAATCATAAGCAGTATCCTGTGTGGTCAACCTAGAGACCCTCAAGATCTGGTTGGTTACTATGTTATCATGAATGTGCCTAGGATGCATGCTGTTCGATGTAACAAGTTGTTCTTCCAACAGGCTTTCCTAAAAAGTTCTGTTTCAAAGCCAGGCTTTCCTAAAAAGTTCTGTTTCAAAGCCATTAGATGTCTTGATGATTTTCACATCAAGAAAATCAATCTCTTTAACAGAGTGAGAACAATCAAAACAAAGGAAATCTGTGGTGCTATTCAAATAAGATACAAACTCTAATAATAGGTCAACTGTGCCTCCCCACAAAATGAAGACATAATCTACAAACCTATTATAGTATTTGAGGTACCTCAAGAACTCAATATTGTTGTTAAAAACAAAGGTATCTTCCCATTGTGCCAATACCAAGTTGGCATAAGCATTGGCACACGGGGTGCCCATCGCTACCCCTTTGGTTTGTAGGTAGTACTTATTATCATAAAAAGAACATTATTCTGAAGAACTAACTCTGACAGGGACATCCATCTAGTAATCATGTTACTTGGAGACTTGATTTTCACTAAAAGGGCTCTAATGAAATCCATTCCAATGTTATTGGGTATCTATGTAAATAGGGATTTCACATTAAGGGTGACAAGTATGTCCCCAGTACAAAAAGAGGAGGAATTACTAAATAAAGCGAGATTCTTTAAAAAGTGAGTTGTATCCCTTAGTATCTGTTTCACCTCTGAAACAACTGGTTTGAACATTTTATCCAAGTAAATGGATATGGGCTCGGTGAGCCATCCTCTACTGGATACAATTGGTCTTAAGGGGGGATTTCTCAAATCTTTGTGAATTTTAGGAAGACCTCTGAATGAGGGAACTAAGGGGTTGTCAACTAAAAAATACGTATACAAATCCTTGTCAATAACATTTGTCAACAGCAAATCATATAAGCAACCATGTACATCTTTGATCAAATTGCTTAAATTATAGTTGTGTATGGGAAAATATGTCTCACAATCTGATAACATAAGTTCCATTTCGTTATTATAGGTGGATTTGTCCATGATTACCACGGCTCCACCTTTGTCAGCTTGCCTGACAACTATTTCATCATTATTTCTTAAACTATTGATAGCTGTTCTTTCATCAAATGTTGTATTATAAACACACGGTTTCACATGTTTGTTGTTATAAAGCTCAAATAACTCAGTCTCACAGGCTTGCCCAAATGCCTCAAGCAATGGATGCTGTTGAGGCATGAAAGCGGAAGGCTTCTTAAATGGCATAGAGTCCTTGTTCACATTACTAACATCCTGCCCATAAAGTAATTTCAACCCCAAGTTCCTAGTGAACATCTTAATATCAACAATGATGTCAGTGAGGTCGTTGCAAGTGGAGGGTATAAATCCCAACCCTTTGTTTAACACAGATAACTCATGTGGGTTTAACTCATAGCTAGAAATGTTCACCACTAGGTCCTGGGTGTTGGTCTCGGAGCCCTCTTCGCATGTTGTGTAACTTCCTTGGAACTTTTTCTCTTGGCTGCCCTGCCTTGTGGCGACCAAGTCCTCTGCTCGATAGGTTTGAAGGGCAGCGGAAAAGAAGGTAGACCTTCACCTAAACCAAAAACATCACTCTCCGTCGAGACGAAGAACATGTCAATGGGTGGTAGTTTTCGTCGAACGTCATTCCCCTTCAATCGAGGGCTGTGTGTTAATCCACAAGCGGAAGGCTGTGTGTCCGTGCTCTCATGGTTTTCAGCATGTATCGTCGCCTCAACAACAATTTGTTGAGGTGCAAGAGATGTAACAGTATTCGTGATATCCAGTATCTGGCGCATGGAAGGAATCACTTCACATGCGCTTGCTGATGGTGTCATCGAATGAGTAGATCCCTGCTCGGGAACTCGTTGCGAAGCAGCAGGAATTAAAGACTCAGAGGTTATAGGGTTGGAACGCACGTTGTTAGATGTAGAATTATCACGGGGCCAGGAGAAAACCTGACCTTTTTGAAAGTCCAAAAAATCCCTCTCCAGTTTCCTTTTTTTGTCTTGTAAAGATTTAAAATCAACAGAAGTTAGCATATGCTTCAAATCGGTTGAAAGAATAGATAGCTCATGGTGCCCTAAAAGGTCAGACAGCTCCTTCTCTATAGTTCTAATTTCATCAACCAAATTATTCACAACGATCCCATAGTGCTCAATTAAAATTCTAATATAAGAAAAGCTGGTATCCAAATTGAGCTTTTGCCATTTGGCTAACAGCTCCGGTTGTGCAGTGCCAAACATCGGCATTTTCAAGACTCTTAAGCCCCTGGGGACTAATTTGAAACTGAGACATGCTTCCATGTGCAGTTTCTGCCACTGCACATTACGGAGTTTATGAAGTTTATTTTCTAACTTCCTGGTTGCAAGTACAACATTCATGTTGTTCCTAAAGTCATTAGTTGTGTTGTCATTTTTGTTCAAATCAGCAGTTGTTGGCTTCAATAGCGGGTTGGTAATGATGTTGACAAGATCATCCAAACTAAATGTATTTTCAACTCCAGAGGCACTTACCGGTTGAACCAGAGTAGCAGCCATGTCCCAGCAAAAATGTAGCAGCAACAATGAACAATGTTTGCCAGGTAAAGCACCCTCAATGAAAAATATATAGCTGTTTCTGATTGTTTTACGCATCCATTTACTGGACGTAAATATGTTCTTAAATTCTGCGCTGATTGTAGATCTGTAAATTTGGTCTACGTTGCTGTGTCAGCTATGCAAAGCGTTCTATGTCGGTATGACTACTAGGAGTCTACGTGAGCGCATGAGGGAACACATCTATGCTATTGAGAAAGCCAACATCACTAACGCTCTGGCAAAACCCATTTTAGACAATGGTTCCTCACACAGTTTTAATTTCAGGGTCTTGGAAAAGGTTAGTAAAGGAGGCAGATTGGGTAACATCAGGAATCGCACAGAAGAAAGAGAGGGGAAATGGATTTTGAAACTACAAGCCCATAAATTTGGATTGAATGAAAGAGTAGCATTAAAACCTTTTCTAGCCAATAGACCACTTAGGCATTAGTTTTATGTGTTTTTTTTTGTGTTTTTTATCTCATCATAAGTGGTCCCTTCGTTGTTTTTATTAAGTTTTTAGTTTCTTAATTGTTTCTTGTACTTGATTTGCTCATTTAAACAAGCTAATGATGTCATTCAGTGTATATAAGAACTTGTCAGTTGACTGCATTTGATGTCTGATGAAGCGTTGATTTCAACGCGAAAGCGCTTACCTACTGCAGTTTTATTCGGTTGCTTGTATGGTTTCTTCCTAATAAACCTTGGATTTTTATCTATTTGGACAGTACGTCGCTTTTACAGCTCATGGTGCACTCTCCTAATTTCTTTTTGCATTAGTGGTCTTACATATTGAGGGTGCTTTACCTGGCAAACATTGTTCGTTGTTTTTTCTTTTTTGCACAGAAGTTAACTGGAGATTCAAACTCTGATGTTCAAGTGGCTTGAACCTTTTTTCTAGCTCAGTAATGTTATTTAGGACACTGCTACTCTGCTAATAAAGGGTACTGTTTTTCAAATTGTATACTCAGATGTGAAGTACTCTAAAGATGGAGTGGAGCAAAGTCCACATAGTCAGGTCTATATTAGAAGCCCGAAAGCTAAAAAGAGCGAACATTCTGATTGAGCTGTGAGCTGTAAAAATCAAATGTACTAAATAGCGAAGACATGGAACAGCGATTTCTCCCCCTCCCCCAGGAAAAAAATTGCTGCTGCGCAAAAAAAAAAAAAATGCAATATACCAACTCTGAGATTGCACCACAGTGCATGAAATGGCAAACTCCCCAAAACAGCCCAGTGATCCCCCCCGGGGGTGGGGGGATAACGGTTTGTATTTTCACTATTTAGTGTGTTTTGATATTTATAGCTCGACCAAAGAGCGTTCACTCTCTCTTCTTTCTTTAATTGTTCGAGCTTCTGATATAGACCCTGTAGAGTCCAAACACAGTGCTGGAACAGAACATTAAATAGTGGCTTGATGGTAGCAAAGGCATCATCTGCCAAAACATGATACTTGGGAGTCCCTCTGCAACTCAAGCTTTTAAAAGAATGCTGGCATTGGTCTGGGAAGATGGCACCTCCTACTAGTGATAAATGTGCGAAGAAAGAAAAATGGACAAGTTTTAGCAAGAGCCAGAAATCGGATGACTTGCAGTAAAGTCATTGCTTCTTGTTGATAATATTGACACGCACTGATTTTTATGCCATCAAAAATGCCAATTTTGTTTTCATTTTACTTGAAAGTATTTTGAAGGATGTCCTGTAGCTGCATCATGGTGTTGAAAGAATGACTGTCGCTAATTTAATTTAATGTGTTAACGTTTAATGTGGATAGTACCTCCGTCCAGTGCCTGGTGTATTTGACACCAAACCTTACTTAAGTAATATTCTCTTTGAATGTTTGCAACTCTTAAGAATACCCACCTCCAACTCGTACACATATTCTTTATTTTTTTATTTAATTTTTTCAAAATTGTTTCATTTACAGCTGTAGCATTTGACTGACATGACAATTGCCTGTTTGCAAACTTTTTTTGTTTCTAAAATCATCTGGACAGAATTGTGTCCATTGTAAGCGAGTCCTTTTAGAGTGGCTCAGATGAGTAATTTAAGCACTCAAAATGTGACTTTGCACCTACTTGGGCAAGTATGTTTAACAGGTCTGTAGGATGAAAGGATCCTGCATGATGAAATGGAGAAATTATAACTTCAGCACTTAAGGGGGAGAGCATTCTGTCATTTAGTGACCATTAGAGCTATTTGAACAGGGATGCTTCTGTATATACTGGATGAAGGGAATAAGAACTGTATTTGTAGTTTGGGACTTTGCAACTATTTAGTAGCAGTTATCCGTGAGAAGTGTGATGCATGTATAGGGTGGCCTAATGGTTAAGGTGGTGGCCTAATGGTTAAGGTGTTTGCCTTACAAACACAAGGTGCAGGGTTCGAGTCTCACAAGGGATAATTGGCTAAGCTTAAAATGGCTCGCAAGGGCAGTTAGCTTAGTACTAATCTATGAACCTATATGCATATAAACTAAACTCGGATTATTCACGCTGAATAAGGAATAGCAAAGACAACACACCTACTTAAGGCAAAGGTGTAAAGTGCCTTAAAAGTACGTATAAGGTACAACGTGAAAGCCCCAGACTTCATATTGCTTCATATGTTTTCAGATATTGTGGGAATGTGACTGTGCAGTCGCATTTGGTCTAAGGTAAGCTGTGGCCTGTGCAGCTTTTATTACTTTTTTAAAAAACGAAGGGATTTAAAATGTTTATATAGGGTATCCTTGTCGCCACCTTTCTATATTTTTTTATTTTTATTTTTTTTAATTAGGTGTCGCTCGTCTCTCTCCAACATAGATGACAAACAGGTGGGGTATTTTGTTTGGATGCTTTAGTACATAGAAACACATCAGGATAGATAGCATCATAAAATACAAACTAGATAACAGACAGACCTTGCATATATGCTTACATCTCAACAGCTTACCTATAACATGGCAGTCTAGTTTGCACGTGCTCAATATTTATACACTTGTGGAAGTCCTTGGATATCTTCTTAAAAATACATGCACACACTAATCTATATCCTCCTCCTTAAAACGATTTAAAAAGATTGCCCTTTGAATAACAATGTTGGAGTCAAACATGCATTACTATAAACATTAGAAACAAAAAACACAATGTTCATGTTCAAGTTGCTTCATATCTGTTGGGGTTTAGAGATGTGACCATATCTCATAACAGTCTGGACCAAATTTAGCAACAGTCTACTGTGCAACAACTCCCATCGGGAACTTCTGGATTTGTCACAGGAATGGGAATGTACTCTAGAATTGGAAAACCAGACAACTCGCTCTGAGATGGTCTTTCTCAGGCTGTTCTGTGCTATAGGCTTGGACACTGGTCTCAAATGTTTCCGATTCCACCTAAAGTCTGCTCCTTGTGATTCTATAATGTATGATCTCTGTTATGGGCAAATATTCTTCATGACACCAGTCCAATCATAACCTCTGCATGTTTGCATCCTTATCGCTTCTCTTAATGGATTGAGTGGTTTGCTGGTTTTATGGTTTGAGGACTTCTGGGTTAAGCGCTTCTTCAACAGATTGGCTTTCACTGGACCTGTTCTTGACGCATGGAACCAACAATTGACTAATGATTGGTAATGTGGTTCTGGTTTGTCTCAACAGGTGAATGAAGATATTTATCACGAGAAACATTTCGGAGTCAACTGATTCAAAAAAAATCAGTATTATCTCATTTTTTCTCAAGTAACTGTTTAGCACTTTGAACTGCATGTTCTGTCAAACCATTTGACTGCGGGTACTCTGGACTACTTTGACATGAGTAAAGTCCCATTCTTTGTCATCTTTCGAACTGTTGGCTTGTAAACTGTGTGCCATTGCCAGAAATAACTTTGTGCGGACTACCATATACTACAAAATGATGCTTCATCTTAGTAATGACAATACTGGATGCTAGATTAGGAAGTAGGTCAATCCCTTACTAATTGGAGTAAGGGTCTACTAACCTCAAATGTTGACCATTCCACTTGAAAATGTTGGTTGCTATTGTCAACCAAGGTAGTTCAGAATCTGGTTTAGCTGAAGTGGTTCATTCTGCTGATTTGGCTTAGTATTACATGCAGAACGATGAAAGTGCTCTCTGTCTCTCTGTCTCTCTGTCTCTCTGTCTCTCTGTCTCTCTGTCTGTCTCTCTCTGTCTCTCTCTGTCTCTCTCTGTCTCTCTGTCTCTCTGTCTCTCTGTCTCTCTCTGTCTCTCTCTGTCTCTCTCTGTCTCTCTCTGTCTCTCTCTGTCTCTGTCTCTCTGTCTCTCTGTCTCTCTGTCTCTCATGACATAGAAGGCCAAATTACTAGCCCTCTTGTCCTCTTTTGGTAGAATTGATACCTGGGTGACCACGATGCAAAATAGTAATGTACTCTGGTTGCAAGGACTTTGGAACAATCCCTTCCGGACCTTTCATAATGATACCTCTGTCGGACAATCTCTCATCTCTGTATAGAAAATTGCACTTCTTGAGGTAAACTAGGATGCTTTGATGGCCATCCTTGATTAAGTGGTTAAGCCTTTGTAAAACTGGCTGTGTGATCTCTCAACTCAAGATGTGCAGAAGAAAAATTTCTCACTTCCATGACTTCAAAAGCAAGGTTCTCATTTTCATGTCGTTGTGTAGTGTTTCTGGGTGATCCGGATAAGATATCGGCAAGATAAAGAAGTTTGCCTTTCTTGTAGACACGATTGAAAATGTGCTTTTTGCAATCTCCGCATCATACATTACAGTCAGGCTGGAGCTGAATGCATAGACTTTCTCAAGACAGTGACTAAAGGTTGGTGGTCTGTTTTGATCTGGATAGGTCTAACAAATGTAATCATTGAACTTTGAACATTCAAACGCAATTGCCAAAAACGTTCTTGATCTGGGCATATTGCATCTCAGTTTGGGTAAGAGTTCCCTATCCATAGGCAACAGGTTGATCCTCTTGTAGAATGACTGCACCAAGACCAAATTTCGAAGCACCACAGGAAGGTGTAACTGGTTTGTGAACATCATAGTATCAGTTTGCGGACTAGAAAATCTGTTTCATGACATCAAATGCTCTTTCGTGTTGCTCTGACCAAGACCAGTTTACTTTACATGTCAGCTCTCTGAGTTGTGCTTGATAGGTGGCCGAAGTCTGGAATGAACTTGCTTAGGTAGTTGACCATGCCAAGAAAATGCTGCAGGACTTGAATATTGTCTGGAGCTGGCATCTCGAGAATGGCTGTTTGCTTTGAAGGATCTGGTTGTAGGCCTGTACTCGTAAATAAATGACCAACATAAGTAACTTGTAGCCTGAATTTGTATTTCTGTGCATTGAGCTTCATATTCACTTGACATGCCCTTTCTAGAACTTTTCTGACGTTTGTCATGTTTTGCTTCATCATAACCACCAGTCAGTATGTTGTCTATTATAATAGTACAAGGATACCCAGAAAAAAAATTGCTCCATAGCAAGCTGAAAGACTTCACTTGCAGAATTTCTCCCAAGTGGCATTCTCAAACTGTACCTGCCAAACTGAGTACTGAAAGTAGTGAGCAATAAGGATTTCTTGTAAAGCTGAATTTGCCAAAATGAGTTATTTGCATCTAAGACTGTGAAAACAGTGGCATTTGGCATCAAGGCTTCGACTTTGTGTGCATTGGATTATGTCTCTCTAGCACTTTGTTCAAATCTCATGGATCAATACATATTATATCATCTGAGTTTTTCTTATGAGCTGCCACCATGGAAGATGCCCATTCAGTTGGTTCATCTACTGGATAAATCACACCTTGTCACACCATTTTAACTAGCTAGGCTTTGACTTTGTCCTGCATGCCTGTTGGAATTTTATGTGCTGGCCTGATAACTGGACTGACTTCTTGGTCTAACTTTGGAGTACACAACTGGAAGTTTGCCTACTTTGTCTTTGAAAAGATCAGCACAGGTGGAAAAAAGATCAGCACAGGTGGAAAAAAATGTACTGGGCAAAATTGTAGTAGTGGCCTTTTAAGCGAACATGGTGGACTTCCATATTAAATGAAAGCAGTCCCATTTTCAAACTCTCTAAATCCTAATAATGACTGGATGTGCCTATTGACCATATAAAATAAGTCATAGCCTCTTCCAGCAGAGTAACATGAAAGCACTACTGAGCCCTTGGTCTGAATTTGTTCACCTTCATAAGCAACCAGCTTCGCACACCTTGCCAAATCAAGCCTTTCACCATGACGCACACACTCTCCAATGTTTCTGCTGACATAACATTGCACTTAAAATCAAAGTTGATACGGTTCCATGAGTTTGCCATTTATCCGAACAGTGCTAAACACTTCATTCTTTGCCCTTAAATCTACTGCATTAACTGCTTTTCATGTAGCACTGACACACCATCAACATAAAGAGTAGGGTTGCAGCTCTCTAATAAACTTGTTTCTTAAAATGTTCCCTTTTAATAAAAGAATGTGGGCCTTTTGATTTACAAAACATTTTGAAATGATTCCATTTGTGGTGCACTGGGTCTTCGAAATCCATCTTCCATGCCACAGAGTATACACAAACGCACTGAAAATGTGGCCCTTGTAATCATGTACAAACTGTTTTGTGAGCTTGTAATAACATTCTAATACACAATAAACACTTTGAAATACTGTACATTGCGAAATATGCTCTGTAATGGCCGTACTTTTGTGAAAGTACTGTAACACTGTACAAATATGAAAACACTATGATAACTCTATCTTTGGCTAATATGAAAAATACGTGCTTTGTGAAAATGCTGTCGTTTTCCATTTAAATTTGTTTTATGCTATTTGGATTTTATTTCAAACCTTTTCTGTAGTAGTTTGAATATTTATATCAATATCTTGCATATTATTATGCAAATATTTAGAATGTTCTGTATGCCTCATGGGTTGGTACTAGGCTATCGGCCCTAGGGCCTAAACAAGCCTAGCCCTAACAATTCCCTGGATATTTCTGTCCACAATATTTACTTCCCTGGACCCCTTTCTTCCCACAATATTTACTTCCCTGGACCCCTGTCTAGCAGGGCGACTGACATGATCCCCAGGGTGAAATTCCTATCTCGCATCCAATCGTGAAGGTTCCTTTTGAAGAGGGACAAGGAGGTGCTCTGCTTGACATGTATGGGGAGTCTATTCCAGAGTATGGGGACTCTCTGGAACCTATCCCTCCAGCATGTTTTGTTAATTGTGATGACGAGGTTTAGATCCGTGGATTGTGTGGCTGAGAGATTGGGATTTCTTTAAGTGGAGCATGTCCAACAGCTCAGGGTTTGACATGGCCTTGTATGTTAAGCAGAGATTGCCTCTGAGTAGACAATATGACAGAGTATACCTGGAGTTTTTTTTAGACTGTCAGCATATGGCATGTGCTTTAGGCCTGTGATTCTTTGTGAGGTATTTATGCGGCCTTTCCAGCGGTTGCAGATGTCTTGAGGTACATACCAAATGGGGTGTTATACTCTCTAATGGGGGATGAGTACAGTGGGGCAATGACCTCCTTTTTTTTTTCTGGATGAAAATCCCTTAGTGATTAGGTGTGCCACATAGAAGGATTTCCTGACTGTTGTGGCAATGTGGTTATTTAAGGCAAGACCACTGTCCACCTGTGTCCCCAAGTCTCTCTTCACACTTTCGATGTTTAGTGTACTGCCACCTATGTGGTAATTCATGGGTACATGTTTTTTTCCAAAGGGAATAACTATACATTCCTTGGCATTAAGCTTGAGCCCATGGCTCTGGCACCAAGCATCTGTTTCTGTAAGGCCCTTTTGTAGAATATCCACACAATTTGGGGATTCAATAATGGCTCCCAGTTTGCAGTCATTTGCGAACTTTGTTAGCCAGAGTCCCTTTGTGTTGGCCTGTAGTTCAGAGAAGTAGATGCCAAACGAGCGGTCCCAGGACTGAACCCTGAGGTTCACTTGTCTGGAGCTGGATTTGGAGTCTGCTACTTTTAAAGTCTGGGTTCTGTCAGTAAGCCCGTTGGCAACATTGAGTGACATAGGGATTTATGCCCAGCTTAGTAAGCTTATCTATGATTCCAGAGTGGGGGATGTCGAAGGCCTTGGCGAGGTCCAGATCGGCTGTGTGGACCGCCTTCCCTCATCCACAGCTCTAGAGACTGATTTGAAAAAGCCAATCAGGTTCAGGAGACAAGATCAGCCTTTCACAAGCCCAGACTGGGTCGGGTCCAGGGTATGAAGGTTGCCAATGTCTTTGTTTACAAGTTCCATGATGATGCGTTCCATGCCCTTGCAGATCAGGCTCGTCAGACTGATGGGACGGTAGTTCCTGGGATCCAAGGTGGATCCCCCCTTGTGGAGTGGGATAACTATAGTTGTGTGCCACTCCATGGGCATGAAGCCTGAGGTGAGGCTATGATTAAACATGACACTTAGTGAGGTGCCAGTTCATTTTGTAGTTCATGTAGTACACAGCTTGGGATGTGTTCTGGTCCCATGGATGCTGTATTCTTAGCTTTGGAGATTGCGGTTTCTACCTGTGTGGCTGTGATTACCAGAATTTGGCAATCTTTTGGTATTGAGATTGGCCCTTTAGGGGGTGAATTTGGCACTAAATCGATCTGCCAGGATATTGGCAATATCCTTGGGATCAGTATATTTAATGCCAATCTGTTGTAGCTCAGAGCAGATCTGAGCATTGCCATTTAGATTCTTGACATAACTATAGAATTCCTTGTGGTTGTCTTTGGAATCTTTTTATTTTCGTAACTAGCTTTTGAGGATTTTATGAGGGATCTCTGCTCCTTACTGAGGCTGATAAGGGAGTTATTTGCATCCTGGGATTTTCCTCTCTTCTGCAACAGTTTCTTCCTTCTGTTGTATAGTTTGTTTATAGCAGAGTACCACCAAACTGGCTTCCTTTTTTTGGAGGAGAGCATCTTGGTTCTATTTGGGATGGCACGATTCATGCATGAGTGGATGTGCTCGTCCAGTGCTTAGTGTAGGATTCAAAAGTTCAACTTTCAGATCCCATCTGCATGGGTGTCATGAACTTTCACTTCTGACTTGAGTAACATGAAGTTGGCTTTGGAGAAGTTTTTTATGGAGGTTTCCTTACTGGGGTGGGTGGGGGTGGGATGTGGATGTCAAGGGTGATTTGCTTATGGTCAGACCTGACCAATAAGGGGGTGACCACTGGTGTGGAGCATCTATCTCTCATGTTGGTAATGTCCAGGTCTAGGATATTGGAGCCCCTGGTGGGACAATGGATTAGTTGATCCAGGGCATTGGAATTTATGAATTCCAAGAACCGCTGGGAAAAGGTGTTGGTACCAGAGTAGTTTTCCCATTTAATGGCAGGGTAGTTGAAATCACCCAGTATTAGGGTATTTGGTTGTATCCTAATATTTTCCAGTATGTTTAGAAAGGTGTAGTGAGAATCTTGGGGTGTGGTGGGGGATCTGTAGCAACTACAATTTGGATTGCCATCTTACCTAGTGTTAGTTGCACCTGGAGAATTTCAGAAGCATTGTGTTGGTCAACTAGCCTGGAGGTGTGAATATCCTTGGTGAATATGGACACTCCTCCACCTTTAGTGTTTCTGTCTTGGTTTTGTGGTAAGAGTTGTAGCCTGCTATTGTAGGGGTGCTCTCTGGAGCCTTGAACCAGGTCTCGGTTTCTGCACATATATCTATGTTCTCAATTTTTAGGAGTGCCTCGAGAGACTGCATTTGTAAGGTTTTGACTTCTAGCATTGAGTAGCATTACCTTCAGATTTTGCATTCTTGTATCTGTTACAGTGGTGGTTTTGTCTTTTGAAACATGCCTAAAAAAGGCACTATAGGGGTGGCAAGAGCTTTAGCCAGTAACCTGAATCCCAGGGGTGACAGGTGCAGACCATCTCTGGCAAAGCATCGTGGTTTGTCGATCATGTCTTCCAAAGCAGACCGATACTGGATCCTCTTTAAATAACACCAGAAGCTTAGCCAATTGTTGAAGTCAATCATTTTGTCCTTATACTGTGGTATCATTCTGGATGAAGGCAGGATGCTACTTGGGGCTAGGGTCATACCTGCCTGGGCCACATGATCCGAGAGCTCTTCCATGTCTCTCCATGTAGTCCATGGGAGGTACGTCTCAAGTCCTTCACTCCAACATGGACAATGCCAGAGTCCTATTTGTACTTAAGGGGAGTGACTTGAGTGCATGTGTTATGTGGAGGATCCTGGCACCCAACAGGCAGTTGACTGTAATTCTCTCCTTGCTCAGCCTGGTGAGTGGGACATCAGTGTGGCTGACTATAGAGTCACCTATGACTAAAGTGTTTGGTACATTGTCTTGCCTTGGGGGCTGTTGTTGGGTTGCACACTGGTGTTGTGAGCTGTGTTACTTTGGTTGTGATTGGTGTTTGTTTAGCATTTCAGCTTCGGAGGTCCTTGTTGCTTGGGCAGGCTAATGTTAAGGGCCTCTGCATATGTGGGTTTAGTGTTGCTATGTGTGGGTGGTGATGGTGTGGGTTTTGAAGGGCTATGTGTTGCTTGAGGAGTAATGCAGGTGTTAACCTTCTCTTGACTGTCTAGCACAATCTTGGCTGGAAAGAGCTTTGCTTCCAGTTTGGCTATGTAAGTGCATCTCTCGCAGGTTGTAGTGTTGGGTGGTAGGAGGAGAGGGTTGTTTGTGTACATGAGGCAGTTGCCGCATTGCCCCAGTATGCCCAGATTCACCAGGTGGACAGGAGAAATCACCAAAAGCTGACCATTGGAGATGACTGTTTAGGTGCTTTTTTTGTAATGTACAAGAGCTGTTTTCCCTTACCTTTGCGAGGTACTATGCAATTATAAGCTGTTTAGTGCCTACGATTAATTTTTCCATATTGACGAGGTGAGTGCTTGTATCAGTTTCAGGCTTTCTAGTGCTTTCCAGCAGGTTCTAGAACAAGTGCTAGTCACAGGGGTTCAGATTTTAGTGCTACTACTGAGAAACCAGCTAGTTTTAAGGGAACATTTGAAGGGCAGACTTTCTGGCACCTGGAATAGTTTTACTGTAGCCCTGCGGTGCTGCACGATGCGAAAAATGCGCAAACACATGCATTTTTAAGCCAGAAGGTTGAAAGGGATAGAAATCAGCCGAAAATAGCTAATAAAATTACAATTTCAGAGCTGGAAACCACTCCTAGTGTTAGGCAGTACAATGCTCACCACTCCTACTGGTAAGCAGTAGGACCTCCTCTACCACAGCAAGGTCTGGATAGCTCTGAACACAGAAAATAAAATCCTGACACAAGCAAAGCCAGGGATCTGGGCTATACTGGCTAGGAAAGGTGGGAAATGAGCGTGTGTGTGTGTGTGTGTGTGTGTGTGTGTGTGTGTGTGTGTGTATATATATATATATATATATATATATATATATATATATATATATATATATATATATATATATATATATATATATATATATATATATATATATATATATATATATATATATATATATATATATATATATATATATATATATATATATATATATATATATATATATATAAAACTTTTTTGTTTGTTTTTGGTAAAAACAGGCTAAACCATGCAATAATATAGTAAATAAACACAGAAAAGGCTAATGCACTGAAGTGTGTAGTCCTAAACTGTAAATGCAATTAAAACCCTACAAAATTAGCAAAGTTTTTGACTGAAGCAAGCACGTCCACAACTGAAAAGTGATTTGAGACAGTAATACAGTAGAATAAGTTGCTAGTCTACATATACAGAAAAGTCTATATATATATATATATATATATATATATATATATATATATATATATATATATATATATATATACAGAAAAGCAGCTAAAACACACAAGCAATGCAGATGCAGTGCAACCTAAAGCACTTGAGTTATAGCAATATTAAGGCAAATACAGTTTTTTAATAAATGCACTAAAATATACTCTATTTCAAAAATGTTTGAGAAGCAGTCAGAACTTAAGGAGATGCAGGCATTTTTTTTTTTTTTAAGAAAGGGAGAAAGGAGGAACAGAAGGCCTTCTCAGATATTCTCTCTGTACTGCGTAAAATGAGTTAATGACAGTAGACTGGGAGGAGTGTTCAAGATCAAATTTACAGTAGGGGCGGTCAACTGCAAAGCCACCCAGCAACGGGGGGGGGGGGGGGGGGGGCAGTACTAAAGATATTAGCCTACACTCTTTCAGACAGTAAACACTACAGAAATCTTTATGAAAGCAGTGAGCCACAAAATGAAAGTTTTAAACAGATAAAGGGACAAGGAGACTCTACAGAATGCTTTTAACTGCAAACCAATCCGTTACCTGTGCATATTAGTTAATGGCAATAAATGCAGTAAAAAGTATGCAGCAGTCTAAGTGCTATATATAAATTGCTAGAAGCAATAACTAGTATAAATAAATGAACCAAAAAAACAGAATACTTGTACATCTCAAATCAGAGTTGTAGTCAATGCCCCTCCTCCATTCTGCTCAGTGTGTACATTTCATATTTTATGAATAATAGTGCTGAGCAAATTTTAATACTTGAAATTCATTTTTGATCTGTTTTGCGAAGTATGCACATTTTAGAGATTCACTGCTGTATATTCCTCCATTTCTAGTCTGTTGCCTCATGGCTGTAAGTCTGGATCCCATTCTGACTCCATGTTCTTTAGACATGCCACTTCTGACACCATGTCTCTCGTCTCTCGCTAACATAAATGACAAGCAGGCAGAGTATTTCATTTAGATGCGTTAATACATAGAAACACATCAGGATGGATAGCAGCATCATAAAATATGAACAAACTAGTTAACAGACGGACCTTGCATACATGCTTACATCACAACAGCTTACTACAAAATTGCAGTCTAGCTT
Organism: Protopterus annectens; assembly: GCF_019279795.1. NCBI lineage: Eukaryota > Metazoa > Chordata > Ceratodontiformes > Protopteridae > Protopterus > Protopterus annectens. Next base: position 763,773,128 of record NC_056745.1, read on the forward strand.
GCACTTGCTCTGTATTTATGCACTTGTGCAAGCCCTTGGATAGCTTCTTAAAGCTACATACTCACATTGATCTACACTGGGTATTCACAAAAGTCTTCCCAAAGACATAAGAAAGGAATTGCAGAAGGAAAATATGATTGTGTGCTAGAGGAGGTAGGGAAAAGAGGTGTACTGTTTTTGTTTGAGGGATTGACCCCAATATATATATATATATTTTTTTTATATGAATAGGTAGTGTGGGTGGGAACTTGGTAAGAGGATGTTGGAGAAAGTATAAGGGAAAGAGGGTGATGAGATGGCAGGATTCAGTCAACAGAACCCCAAACATTTTCTGCTTCCAGATGACGGTGCAGTGGAAAACTCTGATGTTGAAGGTAGGAGCCTGTTATATTGGTGGTCAGTATCAACTGGGACAGTGTGTCTTGAATATGCTGGAGAGGTCCCTACTGGCTGACTCATCTGTTCATAACCTGCTGCAGCAAGTCCCATAGCTTGTTCTCAGTGAGGCTTGTCAGGGTGCCTGTGGGACTGCTGCCACTGCCATGACCCTATGAGGATGTCTCTGGATGGCAGAATGAGCGCTCCTTAATCTGGGAGATCTGTACCAGAGTTGCTCCTGAGGATTTTGGATCTATGGAAAATAAATGGGGAGAGGAAAATAAAGGAGAAAGGAATGCATAATTTTAAAATAAGAAGATGGAGGGAAACTGAGAGAAAGATGAGCCTAAACAAATTTAGACTTCATGCGACAAGGATTCAATTCCTTTATTTTATGGGAAGTGCTTGTGTACCTAGCAATGCACTGTCCTGCCGTCAAGTTGTCATGGGGTTTACATGTTGCAGTCTACTACACACACACACAATCATATTTTCACCTGATATGCATTTGTTTGCAATACTGTACTAAAGAAAAAATCTTGAATTTATAAGATGCAGGTATTTACAGATGGTGTACTGCAGTTTATGTTGATGTATTTTTTACATTTATTTGCACTAATGCTTCAGTTGCCACGCTTTATATAGGGAAGTAAATGTACACTAATATTTAATACTTTATTTATGTTTACCAGCTTCATCCATCCTTGTGGAGGCTCTTTCCTGCCGTCATCTATTTTCCTCCTCCACCATAAAGTGAAGACCTAAGACAGTTTTCCTTATTACTTCTTTGCAGGGCATTCCAGTCACCTGAGAACTTGCTTACTATGTGTTTATGTATTAACTTTCTGAATTATCCTACTGGTGTGAATCCTCTCTTTCATGCAAGTTATAAACAAATTGCACTTTTGGTGGAATAGTTTTTTTAAGATGTGCTTTGCATGTAACAGTCCAAACTGTTGTCTGGCAGAGGTTGTTCTTGCAAACACAAATGTAGCAATTCATTGTCTTCATTTTCTTAGCAGTATGAAATTTTGCTTTGATAGCTAAGAATTCCAAGTGTATAATGGGATGATTTTAAAAAAGCACACAAGTAATAAAACTGGGCATTGTGCTGGACATTCACTTGAAACCGAAACCGCCTCTCTTCCCCAACATGAACTTTGATTAGGGTATGGTGCCTTACTGATCCGCCATCTTGTACTTGCGGACATGCTGTAGGTGGATTGGATACTCTAAATTGGCCCTAGGCATGAGTGCTTGTGTGTGCCTTCCATGGAAGGTTGGGTTCTGGGCTGGCAACTCAACACTGTAAAACTCCACTGCCAGTCACGAGCAGACGGGTTATCCACTGTGGCGACTCCTAACAGGGAAAAGCTGAAAGAAGAATAAGAAATTACTATCTTTTGTTTATTATACTAGTACAATAATCCGTCCTTGCTTTACAAAAATGGATACTGCAATATTAAATGACATTATGCAAAAATACACATTTTCCTTTTTGCTCTTCTATAAACACAAATAGTTGAAGTGAGTACATCTGTGATTTTGAATGTATATAACTTGGTACATATGTTACATTTTGTATTCACATTCCACATACAGTAGAACCTCCATAGTTGACCATCTCCCTACATTGACCACCTCATGTACTCCATGAAAAACTGACCTCTATTGATCACCTCCTTAAGTTGTATCTTGAACACTTGGACTGTGACGCACACTATTAATTTACCCTCTATAACCTGACCAGTTGAGTCCACTCTACACCAAGCAGTAGAAGGTATGGGCTTTGCCCCTTAGTTGTATTTGTTCTTTAGTAAAAGTTCTTTATTCATGTTTTATTATTACCATGGGTTGGATTAGGCATAATGTCCTATTGTTTATCATGTGTTGCTGAAGATGTTTTTCATCGTGAAGGACTGGTCTGAATTATAGGTACATCCTACAATTACTGAAAACTTTTACGGTTAGCGAGACCTGATGGCCCAAAGGAAAGAACTCAGAGCTGTCATTGAAGGAAAAGGTTGAGAATCTACATTTTCTAGAAAGCAGCAGCCAAAGAAAGACCGCAGAACATTTTGGTGTTAACAAGACCACAGTCAGCAACATCCAAAAACGTAAACATGAATACTTTGAGAGAGATGGTAAGGAAAGTGGATGCGTACAACGGAAAAGAAGGAAAAATTCCCTCAAAGTCAGTGAAGCCACATTAAGCTGATTCAAACAAATGAGGGCAGTTAACGCTCAAATCTCCAGGCTGATAACCAGAAGTTGCTAAAAAATTTGAACAGGAATTCAGGGTGGCAGATTTCCAAGCATCAAGTGGTTGGCTTGAGAGATTTAAATTGTGATGCATGATCTCTGTCTTGTGTGGTGAATCCAATGAAGTTGCAGCAAAAGTTGTGGAAGAAGTTCATCAAAATGTTCCCAGACTTTGCCAGAGGTTTCAAAGATGACATCTTTAATGCTGACTAGTGCAGACTCTTTCAAGACTGTCTGACTCATCATGAAGGGTAACAAATGTAAGAGCGGGACACTTTCCAAAGAAAGTTTCACAGTTGTGCTTTGCTTTTATGGGAAGTGTTAGCAATGTTTTATAGCAAATATAAGTGATATAATGTTTTAATAAGTTTTTTGGTAAGTGCTAATTAGGTAATAGAATGTGGGATGTGTATATAAAGGAAGTGATGTGTGATGATTGAGGTCTGAGGAAGCATCTGGTGGATGTGAAAGCGCTTGCCTGTTTTTATTGCTGGTTTTGAACAATAAAATGCTTATTTGCAAGAGCTGTGGTCTTCACTACTCCATTTATTGGATTTGGTGCTGCTATTTTTTTGTTGCTAAAGTGAAGTTTGTCTACAGTGGCTACGTTCGTTCTTTTCTTCATTGGAGACTTTCATTGTGTTTTGACTGTTTTGACTGATTTTTACAGCAAACGTTTTTGTATGACGCTGGCACTTGTGTACAGTGATGAAAAACAAGGTATCAAGGCAGAGACAGGACCTCTTCAGTCATGAGGAAAATTGCATCCTCATGCAGTACTTGGGATGTATAGGAATCCTCTTTGTTAAAGAGAGGCCCAAATAAGCTGAAAACAAAACCATGCATTCAGGTTGTCCTGGACATTGATGCAGTGGGTGGCAGAAACTGCATACTAACACAGTGCAAGAAGAGGACAAATTATATTTTGGGACTCGTTAGAAGTAAGGTGAGACGGAATGCAATTGCCCACACCAGTTCTTTGGGGACCTCCTCCAGTTATTGCACTAACAAATGAGTACCACCACCTCTCCATAGGTTCATACTAGGCTATCTGCCCTAGGGCATTTATAAGCCTAGCCAGAATGTGTTTGGCTTTCGCCACCCATTTTAAATTTATTTTGCTATGCCCTTTTTCGAGGTTAGTATACTGTGCCTCTGTCTAACAGTGACACAGAAGTGATACCCGGGGTAAACCTATGATCTCCCATCCACTCATCAAGATTCCTCTTGAAGAGTCCATGAGGGACTCTGCCTAACCTGGAATGGGATTTTATTCCAGAGTGAAGGGAGCCTCTGGGTTATGAATCTGTCCCTCCAGCATGTCCTATTTATTTCAGTGCTGAGGTTCAAGTCTTTCGAGCGCGTAGCTCGATGGGATTTGGATTTTCAGAGGTGCAGCATGTCCATTAATTCTGGGTTGGACATGGCTTTATACGTCGGGCACAGATCGCCTCTGAACAGGCAGTATGCCACTGAGTAGAGCTGGAGTTTCTTTAACCGGGCAGCATATGGCATCTGTTTGAGCCCTTTGATCCTGTGGATGACTGACCCAGACTATTATGGATGACTGACCCAGAAGATGATCGCACTGGAATAATCAGAGGTGGTTTGGACACCACCTATTGCTAGTGTCTGCAGCAGTAACACCCATCTGCTCAGGAAGGCTTGGTTTAAAAACAGTAACTTCTGTTTTATATAAAGAATTGAATGCTGACATGGAAACATTAAACACATGGCAATTACGATTTATAAGTGAACTTTCCATATCTGCATAGAATGACAATAAAGGCAATGTGCATGTGTCCCCCACACCTCCTTTTAATAAGCATACAGTTGTGTATGCTTTTTCTTAACAATGTTTTCAAATTTTTTACAAGATCAGCAGCAGAAACAGTTCTACACCAATAAATTTAGAGGATTTCCACAGCAAAATGTCTCATAACATAGTTATAGTGGAGGTAGCCTGATGGGCAGGATATCACACCCCATAACATGTTTAGCACTTCTGCAGGAATTGACAGCACTGCAGGAATTGACAGCACTGTCAAACACATGCTGACATTACAGTTGTGCTTGTACAGGAAAAAGATCTATGCCCCTCTACTGCAGTATCTCCATACTCGGACTAATGCTTTCAGGATGATTGCAGATATTATGAGGCAAGTGACAACAGTAACACCTTTACGGAAGAGAGTTTGAGCACAGGAGTGTTTTACTGTTACCTCGGGAAACTTGTAAAGCATTGGCTGCCCAGTAGTAAATGTGCTGTGACCGTGTTTGAGCTCTGAGCACAGCAACAGGGAGTTGGCTGGAAATGGTCAGAATCCTCCAGGATGTGTGACTATTTACTGCTCTACTTAAAAATTTGCATGTAGTAGGGATAATCCCATGATTACAATGATGCATTGTGTGGTGGTACACCAAGCATTGGTGGCTGCCTCTGTTCATACACCAGTTAGGACTTGCCAGACTCTAGTAGAAGCGAGTCTTGTAAGGGGAAGAGGATGTGATCTGCCACCACTTGTCCAGATGGTACCCCATGACAATACAGTCCTTTTCTTGAAGAGCAGTTGTAATTAGTTGTGGAGGAACAAGTGCAACACATTTTATCCAAGCCATGTCAGCATTCATCTACACGTAGCAGATCCTCTCATTTGAGGTCCTGATCATGTTCCCACAGCATTGTCAGATCGGTGTCTGCAGGATTACCTGTATCAAGTAGGTCACACAATCAGACCCATTCCCCATCCAGCTCTCATGACATCCCTTCAAATGCACTGGCAGCATCATTTAGCCTAGATTTAGGATACATGTGTGCCACATTTGACTTTATCTGTAATTCATGTGACATTGTCACAATTCCACCCTAATAAACACAAGTCAGTGTTTAACTTTCATTTAATTTCTAAAATGGTACAGCATAAACTCTTGGGCAGCTGTGGTCTGTCTTAACGTAAGGTTGCAGTCTTAACACAAACAAATGCCCTACACAGACTGTCTCAAAAAAACTCCAGCTGTACTCTGTCGCATATCAACTACTCCGAGGCGATCTCTGCCTAACATACAAAGCTATGTCAAACCCAGAGCTGTTGGACATGCTCCACTTAAAGAAATCCCAATTCCCTCTGAGCTACACGCTCTAGGGACCTAAACCTTGTCACCACAATAAACAGAACATGCTGGAGGGATAGATTCCTGTCCCAGAGACTTCCCATACTCTGGAACAGATTACCTATCTATGTCAAACAGCTCCTCATTAGCACTCTTCAAGAACAATCTTGATGATTGAATGGGAAATGGGAAATTCACCCCAGGGATCACTTCTGTGGCTCTGCTCGACAGGGGCACAGGAAAATAATTTCCTTGGGTGCGAAAGCCAGGGTACCTTTTTGGCTAGGCTTATATAGGCCCCAGGGCTAATAGCCTAGTACCTACCTATAAATAGTAAATTCATTACTATTCTTACAGCTCGCAGTTGCCCATAACTACATAGTAATGCACAAGTTTTCATAGAAACATAGAAATGAGAGAACTTAGATGAAAATGCGTACCCTGCCATGTAAACAAATGCTGCTGCCACTTCAGAGATTATCCTTTGTGTGGTGGTATGGGTGAAGGCTCCAAGTTGTGAGAGAAAATAAAATCATGTGCAGTACCTCAGTGGGGACAGTATGTACTTAAACTGAGAAAAGCTTGCATAATAGAAAAAAAGGATGCTGGAGTTCATACCTTGCAATTTAATGAAAACTCAAATATTTAACACTTACTGGAATGTCTTCAAGTGGGACAATTAAGTGCATACTTAAGTAAAGCAACTCACTACAATGATATTGTGTAAAACAGTTAAAACATGTGGTTATTCCCAATACCATACAACATCACTGAATAGGACTCTGTGGGCACTCTGTCATGGTTTGAAATTTTCTGAAGTAATTAAGAAAAAAAAAATAGATTAGCTGAAATGTCAGATGCACAGTGGTAAACCATGTTCCACACAGAATATAGCCACAGATGTCACAGCATGCATCAGTTATACTTTCTTCCTCCAAGAAAGGGCGCACCAACTTGAATGTCATGGTTCATAGTTCTAGACTAGATGCTGCCTCTCTCCCTGCACAGTGGTGTGCTGTGCATGAGCCCACCTCATGGGGTCTCTTACAACTGCTGCTTTGTATGTCATTGTTAGTCATAATGAGACTGGAACTGGGCGCTGACTTTACTAGACCAGCACATGATCATGTTGTGCAGAATGCAATATGCAGTAAACATTCTGCATGCAAAGACCTAAAATGACATTGGGGGAGGCCCAAGAACCTCTTGATGACAATACTGGCGTGGGACAGGGATGTGAATGTAGGTGTCTGCTGTAGCTGACTTTTTCTCACTGTTGTCATAAGCCATTGCTCTGATGGATATCCAGCATCAAACAAAGGAAAACTGGTTTATTATTCAGCAATATTTTTTACCATGAATAAGTAATTGCCAGCAAGATGAAAACTGGGCATCCTACCATTCAGGAAGAGAGAGAGAGTGCGCTAGTGTGCCAGATCCAGGAATTATGCCAGTCTGCTGAGCAGACATTGATGATGCATCCCCCATGGATCACATACTGCCTGTCAATAGATGGAATGGAAGCCCTTCCTATTGTCATTCCACTCACTACATGGACCACATGGGGCCTAATTGCAACCTGATCACTATCAAACACACTGGATACCTTTTGAGAAACCTGTCTTCCCCATAAAATGTATGCACAATCCTGGCTTTATTCTGAGGTGACACCAGGAAATGTTTATGTACTGATCCACATGTTGAGTACCTCCAGGAACTGCTGCAGTAGCCTCAGGACAGTAGCCTGTGGGATACCCAACATGTCCTCACTCTCTGGAAAGTCCTGTGGCAGTTATAGTGAGGACTATAAATACCCTTAGTATTGAGAGGAATAGGAAATCCCAATCCTTTATCCAGTACCCTTATGGGGTTCATATGTACTCAAATACTGTTATGCCACTCTGTACCTATCAAGTTATCTCCTGGTTGAGTTATCCTATGCCTGGTATCACTGCCTTCTCTACTGGAGAGTGCTGTTTGGCATAGGTGCTTTTGTCTCTGCCAGGACAAGCTAGCTTTGCCATTTCCCACTGGGAGCTGCAGTAAGGGACAACTTTTTTTTTTTTTTTTTTTTTTTTCATGGATTGCAGTGTACATATGATAGGTGATGCTGAACTTTTGTATGGCATAACTGTGGACTGTGCTGAAAAGCAGGAAAATCTTTACTGAGTCGCAAATAGGTGTGAGGATGCTTCATTACCATATGCTGGGTTGCATCATTCCTCATTTAAATCTCCTTTCATTTGCTTGTGCTTATCCACAGTCCATGTGCATTAGTGTAAGAGGCGTCTCCAAATCGCCGCTTTGCTGCACAAATTCTATGGATTGTGTGGATAGCCTTTAACACTTCAGCATGCACTACCCTAATTTAGCCTTTAATATTTCCGCATATACCACCCTAATTTTTTTCAATTGTGTCTGGTATATTTGGACAGTTTAACATTACTTTTTCTGCTGTGGACATCTGGTCTTGTTCCTGAAATAGCTCTTGCTACACTTCACTTTTAATATGAGTTGCAGCTCTAGGAGAGTTTCTGCAGTTATTAGCCATAATAGATTTTTATCCTTATTTACAGGAGTAGTGTTTGACCCCCATGGTTATCCTGACTTGTATATATTTGTGTTGCACAGATATCTGCAGTTTTTCTTGTACAGCTTACTGTCTTCCCTATGAGTGATGCATAATTTTAGTTTGGCTGCAATATGTTTAATTTTATTACATGAAACCTGGCATATTTGTGATGTCCTCACTCTAGGCCAGTAATCAAGGGGCCTGAATCCTCGCCACTGGCACTGGAGAGGGACATTCACTTGGAACAAAAATGGATACACCTAGTATTTCCAGATGCAGCTGTCTGAATCTAGCACAATCTCCAATAAGCGCACACAGGGAACACACTCCGTCCTGGGTCAGGGTTTCTCTAGCTGTGTCCCTCCCTATTAAGACTCCCCACTGGCACAGCTGTAGGGTTGAGTCCTCAGCTGAGTGTCCAATCCAAGCCCTCCAGCATCCTGTCTGTGAAACCAGTGCTTTGTGTCCCTGCTGCAAGTAGCTGACGCACACACCCACACGCACACATGCACCTGAGAGAGGCTGGCTTAGTTTTACTAGCTATGCCCCTTTCTTCCCAGACTATAAGATAGCTATTGTGCCACTAGACCCCCCGAAGCCAGTTACTGTAAGGCTCTTGCAAGGGTACCCAATTATACTGAGTGAAATTAATATTAATACAAATGGTAATGTTGACCAAACAGCCAGGCTTTCAGGAGTGGTCACAATGTCACCAATAGCTACAAGTACTTTCAAAAGGTTAAATAGTCTCTAAAGGACAAGCTACAAGGAAAGTTTAATTATATCTAATAAATAAGAAAAGAACATGAAAATACTAAATATTTACAATAAACACCAGAGTTTCAGTCACCGGAAATATTTTTAACACAGGTGGATAGGTTCACACAGCACAGTTAAAACACTTGACTAGTCTCTCTTTATTTTCCTGACTCGTATAAAGGATTATTATTTCCTGGTTACTTACTAGAGCAAGGTAAGATGAAGTAGATGAGTTGTCTTCCTTCTTTGTCAAGTTACAAAAAGTGTGTGCCCTGAGACTTCAGTCTCACCTATTATTAAAATATATTTTTCCTAGATTACAGAATGACATCACATACATCTAGGCATCTGATTCTGGTTCCCATACAACCCCCGTTGACTAGAAGCTGTCAGGATATTGCACATAGGTGTCAATAATGCACATACAGAGTCTCTTGCTAAGGTCTGCTGCACCTCCTAGAAGTCCTAAAACCATAAAACACTTCCACTCTTTCCTTCCTACAGGATCTAATAAACCATACTTTTTACAGATATTGCATCTCTGGATTCATTCAAAACTGTGAGATGCATCTTTAAAGAAAGTAAGCAATTAAATTACTGGGTCTAGACTATAAAGTTTAAGATTAACCTCTTCTCTTTTAGTATCCTCTTAAAGCATATAGATTTAAACAGTTATAATAATGCATATATTTTTTTCTCTGTCCAGCAGGGCATACTGACACATTTTTAACACACGCATCTGTGCAAGTCAGTTTGATATACAAGTGACCTATAATTCTTTACAAAATTCCAGCTAGCTGTGCTGCCATATGTTGCACATTCACTGCCATACTACTCCTGGCATAGCTGGCAATTCCTGACATTACACACACACCCCCCCCCCTTTGAAGATGAGCTAGTTTTTAGGTGACCCTTGAGAAATTGTTGCTTGAGAGGAATGAGCCTGTCTGGGAATACAGAGAATAGACTGTCTCTAGAACCCATCTGCATTGGCATTGCTGACCCCACTACAGTGCTGCACTGTCATGTCATATGCCTGCAAAACCTAGGCTCCACTATAATAACTTTCCCCTTTACTGGCTGCCTTGATATAGCTATAAATCCCCCTCAGACTTGTGCCCCATACTGCAAATACTTGGTACCAGGGCTTCCCTATCATGGTAAGACTTCATCATGTTAACATGGTACAATTTCTGCCCCTACCTCTTGCCTAGCAGTTCTACCATGTAATTAACATCACTGACCTTCCTTACCACTTTGAAGGGGGGGGGGGTCTAAATTAAATAATCGAAAACCGTCTTTGACAAATGACATTTCATCAGAAATGCCATTCATCTAATTCTGCTCACATGGGGGGCTGCCCCCGCACTAATTATATATACCAACTCCAAGATTGCATTACAGCGAGGAAAGAGCAAATTTGCCAATCTTCACTGTACTTTGATCTCCGTATGAACAGTTCAACAAATGGCATGTTTGACATAAGTGCATCAAAAATGCCATTTGCTGAACTGAATGTTTGATGTTCTAATATAGACCCTTTGAAGGGTCCCTCCCAAGCTGCCCTGCAGCTTATTGTGTCTGACAGGAATGACATCCATCACCTGCTGCCCCACAGCATACTATTGGGCTTGAGTATTTCTGTCATACCAGACCTTTTTCTGCTGTTGGACTCCTGCCAGTTTCTCCTGGGCCAAGCCCATGAGCTCTGTAAGCCTTGTCCTGAAGTTTAGGATCTACGCCAAAAGCAAATTCCTTGTGGAATTCAGACTCTCCCTCCCACTCATCAGCCAAATCTAAAGGCCCCCTCATCCTATGCCCATACAGCAACTCAAAGGGTGAAAAACTTGTGGATTTCTGGTTTGCCCCTGTATGTAAATGGCAGATGGGGCAAATATTTGCCTCTTGCCCTCTCAACCTGGTCTTCAAATGCCTGTAGCATGGTCTCTAATTTTAACCTTTCTACAAGACCATTAGTCTTGGGATGGTAGGGGGTGTTTTTATGTGCTTCACCCCACAGCAGTTCCACAGACAAGCCCACAGGTCTGACATGAAATTGGCACTTCTGTCAGTCAGTGTTTCTCTTGAGGAAACGTACCCTACTGAAAAATCTCTAACAAAGCATTTGCTGCCACCTGTCTCAATGGAGGACTGAGGACAGAGCCACCTTCTCTGGGTATCTAGTAGCATAATCTGATACCACCAGGATATACTTTCCTGTGGAACTTTTGTATTCAGAGGCCCTACAATGTCTATAGCTACCCTTTGAAATGGTTCCTCAATCACAAGCAAAGGCATCAAATGAACCTTCATCTTATCTCCTGCCTTGCCTACATTTTGGCACTGCTAACAGGTCCTGCAGTACCCTGTTAAATCCCTTGCAATCCCAGGCCAGTAAAAGTTTCGCACAATATGTCTCTTGCTACACTTTATGCCCATATCAGCTGCAAAAGGAATGTCATGGGCTATGGCTAGAAGTGCCAGTTAGTGTTATGCACCATCACCTGCTGTATTACCTCACCCTCTAGCCATCCCTCTCTCAGGGGTCCACTCTCTCTATATACAGTCTCCCCTTTTCCTTGAGAATCGGGAGCCTCACTAGCTACGTCCCTCAAGCCTGTCTGTGTAGGGTTTGAGAGATGAACCTGTCTCAGCTCTATCTTTGTAACTCTTCCCAGCTCCACTTCCACAGGAAGTCTGGTATCCTCTGACACTGGTGCTTCACTGTCAGCCTGGGTACTACCATTCACCTCTGCCCTTGCAGTCACTCTAAGGGGGGCATCAGTACCTACCAGCAGCTGTGGCTCACCTTCAGGCCTGACTGTGTGTAACTGCATGCACATAATGTACTGCATTATCAAAATCATTCCCTATCAAGACATCTGCAGGGATATCCTCAAACAAGTATTTGCTTGCTTCCTTCTCCACCCTCCCAGTCAAGGTGAATCCTGGCCAGATGCATTTGAAATGGTGTCACTCCTAATGCTCTGATTAGAGTGAACTTCCCAAGCAAGTACTGCTCCTCTTTAACCATCAGACTTCAAATGGTTATGTCAGAGGCTCTCTCTTAGCAGTGGCCTGTTTTCCATCCAGTAAGATCCGATATAAACTGTGATAGTTTGGTACTCCTGCTGTCTCCAAACAATTTACCACTCACTTACTGTTCCCACTTGCTGGCTCCCCTATTTTTTTTTTTTGGGGGGGGGGGGTCGGTTAGACTGCCCACCATAGGCTGCCTTATATCCCCATGCAGCAGGAGGTATGCCTTTCCTGTGCAGTGTTGCCCTACTTGCTCAGTAGAGATCCCATTTTTTTCCCCAGCTCATCTGTAGAGTTACATTGTCAGGATGTCAGCCAGATTCTCATGTTATCAAACAAAGGGCTGAGGGCTTGTTTCCTCACCAAAGGTTCTGACAACCCTTCAAAAGTTTTGACCCGACACCCACTCATGAAAAATAACTGCTTTAACTCTGCAGTATAATTGTATTCATTTTCATCTGCCTTACGTCTATGCTCCTGAAACATTTTTCTTTAAGCTTCAGGTGTTAACTTAAAACATTCAAGTAAACATTTCTTTACTTTGTCATAGTTAAAGCAATCGATATCAGACAATTTAGAAATGGCAGTTACTGCTTTACCATGGCATAAGGAGGTCAGCAATCCTATCCAGAGCCCTTGGTCAACATTATACTGTTCACATACCCTTTCAAATGTATGAATAAAAGCTATCAAAATTTTTGCCCTCTGTAAAGTGTGGAAGAAATTTACTCGCCTTTTTGTTGCTTCTGGGGTTCGGTTATTCCCTTCCCCATTACCTCCATGACCCTGGTGAAGAGTCAGCAACTCCCTCTCATGTTGACACTGCATCTCATTTTCTTTAGCTTCCAGACACCACAGTCTGTCTGCTGATTTATAATCCCAAAAGTTTGGGCTCAAGTTCAAGTCTCTAAATCCAGGTGGGTTTTAAAGTCATCCAAGGAAATGGTGACCTGTCATGTTTTTCTTCTCAATTTTGTTTTTATTTTTCAAATGCATTTGAATGAATTTCATGGTATTTATACATAACATCTTAAATGACTATGTACACTATTTACATTAGCCTGACACTATAACAGATCTTAATGTATATAGTTGATTTATAAGTATGTCCAATCCATTATCAGAGTGTCTGATCAATTATTGTATAGTGTCAATCAAGTGTTGTTGATAAATGGCTTTGGATAAATTCTTAGTTTAATTTAATTTTAATTTCCAATAATGCTGTGGTCTTCAGTAGGCTGTAGAAGTCTTCTGAAGTTGGTATTGTTTGTATTCCATCTTTGTTGTACACTTTCTTGAAATTGCAAGTATAGTCCATACTAGATGCATGTTTGACCTAGTCAAATGAGGACCTTCATTCACATTTAATACAAGAGCTGTAGTTAAATAAAATGAATCCTTAAATCTTGTAGAAAGTTAATACCATTCCAGAATGGCTTAATTGGAACCACATTTTCTTTGATTGTGTTAAAATCTGCATTGTGTACTTGCTCACATATCCAACATATTTCTTTTATGGAATTTTACTGATTCTATCTAGGGTTAAGAATGCTCTGTGCAACCATTTCCAATTAAAAACTTTCCAGTATTGTGTACAGGATGTAGATTTTATCGATTAAGATATTTGTTTTAATATCTTCAGTTAACTGTATTGTGTCCTTTTTTTATATATTTCCAATATGAGGTTTTGGGTGTTTTATAGTTTTATCAATATTTTGTAAAATTTTGAAATATTGATGTAATGTGATCCTATCTTGCCTACATTCTGTACTGATGGGTTCGGAGCCGATCCTCGGCTCCGACTCGGCACGCTATACTATAGAACGAAGTCTCTTATTGGCTGAGCTATACCACATCCCAGGATGCACCACCACTGCTTCCCCAGATCTCGTTTGCCGCTTCTACAGCAAAGACGTGGTCTCGGACTTGGCTGAGCTAAGTGCTTCTAACTTTAAATTTCTGTCAGAAATTTTTTGCTATTCTACCCAAAAGCTGTTTTAACAGCTATTTGTTGTTGTGTGGTTTTATTGAGTTGTTTTTGTGGTAAATTGTCTTAGTTTGAGGGAAGGATCCCGTTTAAGTTAGAGGGGCCTTGCCCTCACGCGTTGTGGAAATTTCTTGGTGTGAGTCTTCCTGTGTGTTTAGTAGTCTAGATTTGGGTCAAGTGATCCCGTTTCAGTTAGAGGGGCCTTGTCCTCAGTTTACATATTCCTTTAAGCTAATTTTTGTTAGTGTATTTGAAAGTTTTTCTGTCAACATGTCGAAAGAGCACAGACCTTCAGGATTCAAAAAATGCTCTAAATGCAGTTACAAAATGTCCATTACGGACGACCACTCTTTGTGCGTTTATTGTTTAGGCCCTAAGCATCTTCAGGAATCATGCAGCGTTTATCACGCTTTTTCCTCCCGTGTCCTCCAAGAGAGGAAAAACAAATTGATTTTAAAAGGGCTTATCACTCCTTCCTTTGAGGAGGCTTTATCTTCTTCCTCTTCACCTTCAAAGAAGAAGAAATTGTCTGCTCCGACCAGCCCGTCGGAACCGGCTACAAAGAAATCTAGAAAGGCTTCTCCATCGGCTCCACGGACTTCGGAGCTGAGGGCGGAACGGTCTGCCTCGATGCCTCCAGCCTCGACTCCTCTGGCTTTGGAGCCGAGGGCTAGAGCTTTGAGAGGTGGGTCATCTTCATCAGCTCCACTGTCTTCGGAGCCGATGAGAGTTGCCCGCTCAGACTCTTCCCCTTCAGCGCCGAAGTCCTCTTCGGCTCCGAGGGAAATTGCTATGGTTGTGGAGCCTCCCTCGGCACTGATATTTATCGAGACTATTCGGAGCCGGTCCCCCAGTCCTTCAGAACCGGTGGAGAAGTCTACTCACTCGTTCGATCTCTTCTCTATCTTTGAGGATGTCAGATTCGGACATACAGGGTGCTTCAAAGGCTGTTTCAGTCTCCGGTCTTTCAAAAGTTGGTTTCGGCTCCAGCCCAGTCGGCTCCGGAGCCGGTTGCCCACCCTGTTGTCTTGGTTCCTCCTCCAACAGCCTCTGCACTGGTGGAGCCGGTGGAGGTTTTTGGGTCTGTTCTGACCCTTACTCCAACCCCGCCCTTCGGGTCGGAGTTTGGTATACAGACCTCCTCTGTCGGCCCCGGGGGTGTTGCTTCAGGACCGATGCTTTCGGTTCCGAGCCTCCCTTTCGGTGCGTCTGCTGCGGGTGTGCCGTCTACTGTTGTGGCCTCGGGGGTTGGACCTTCCCAGGACTCTGTGGGTCCCGCCTTCAGGGCCATGAGGAGTGCTTTGGCCAAATCTTCTTTGGCCACCTCCACCGTCTCACCTTCCCTTGGCACGGAGACTGGTTCCTTTGTAGTCCCCCTGTCTCAAGACAGCGGAGCCCTGGGGCCTGAGGCCACCCCCATCGGGGGTTCCCTCCTTCCTGAAGGTCCCTCCGAAGCGTCTTCGGAGGAACCTCCAAGGAAGAGACAGTGCAAGAGGAAGCACGTCGACTCCCCTGACGAGTCTCTCACCTCTAACACCGACCACGATGATGCGGAGGGGTCCCCCAAGTCATCCTCGGATGATGTCTCCTTTGCGGACAT
The DNA here is from genome assembly GCF_019279795.1 of Protopterus annectens. Lineage (NCBI taxonomy): Eukaryota > Metazoa > Chordata > Ceratodontiformes > Protopteridae > Protopterus > Protopterus annectens. Next base: position 763,788,836 of record NC_056745.1, read on the forward strand.
CTTGGAGATCCTGAAGCAACGAGGCGACTGGCAGTCCAAACCCCCTTCCGCTGAGGAGTCTGTATTCCTCAAGGCCTTCGGGGCTCAGCCCTCCGCCTCCTGGGTGTCTCCGCCCTTCAATGAGCTTCTGGATTTGATCTCTCGAAGGGCGTGGGAACACCCGGATTTTGTGGAACCGGTGCCAGCTCGCCCCAATAAATTTCTCTCAGCACCCCCCGAAAAGGATTTTCTCTCCAAAGGTGTGGCTGTAGATGCCCTGGTGGTGGCATCTGCTACCCAACAGGATGTGGCAGAGGCTTCAACGTCCGTCCATCCTCCTAATAGAGTCTAGGAGCATGGATAGGTACGGGAAGCACACCCTTACTTCAGCAACCTTTACTTTAAGGTCTCTGAATTATCTGACGCACTTCACCAGACTTCAGAGGGATCTGGTCAAGGAACCTTCAGATACCCTCTCGGGTAACTTACCTGAGCAGTTGGCCCAGACGGTTAGCTCTCAGCTGGCTACCCTATCATCGTTATCGAACTCGTCCATGAGGCTCATTTCATATGCAGCCGAGGGGGGCGAGCAGAGCGGCGGGAACAGGCGTTGCTCTACGGAGACGAGCCTGGCTCCGCCTGTGTCATTTTGCAGAAGCCTTCAAGTCTTCCTTTGCCGACGCTCCCTTTGACGGGTCCTCTCTGTTTGGACCCAAGGTAAAGGACACCTTGACTTGCTGTGAACAAGAGGGTAAGACTTTTAACTGCCGTAGGGGCACGGTTTTCCACTCCCTTCAGGCCTTATCCCAAGGCTAGAAGAGGGGGGAAAATGTGGTTCCGTAAATCTCAAAAGCCTTACTCTTCACAGCAGAGTGATTCCCCCTTCTAGAGGCAGAGGAGGGGGAAATTTTTCATCAAGACGCCGTCCCAGAGGTGGCGGAGGCCCCCACAACACTGGAGACAGAGAGTCCTTTCGTGGCTCCTCAACCTTCCAGCATCCCTGAAGGATTGCCCGACTGTGCAGCTCCGGAGCCAGGCGGGGGTCATTTTTTCAAAGCACCTAAAGGCCTGGGAGAGTATCACTCAGGACCGATGGGTGCTCCGAATCATCGGCGGAGGTTACACCATCCCCTTTTCTCAACCCCCCCCCCCATCCATCCCAAAAAATCCCGGACCCGCCACCCAGTCAACGGGATCTTGCAGCCAACGAAATATCAAAGCTGCTTCAAAAAGGAGTCATCCAACCTGTCCCCGCAGGCCAGACCGGATTAGGGACTTGCTCAAGATTCTTTTTGGTGCCAAAAAAAGACCGGGGACTTGAGGCCCATTTTGGATCTCAGCAAGCTAAATCGATCAGTGAAGAAGTCCAGGTTCCGGATGGTCACGTTGCAATCCATTCTCCCGCTGCTGGAAAAAGGTGTTTGGATGTGCTCCATAGATCTCAAGGACACCTATTATCACATCCTGATAGATCAGGCGTCCAGGAGACACTTGCGCTTCAGCCTGGGAGACGGTCATTTCCAGTTCCGTGCACTGCCCTTTGGTCTCACCACAGCCCCCAGGGTGTTCACCAAATGTTTGGCGGTGGTGACTGCTCACCTGAGAAGTCTAGGATTCCAGGTGTTTCCATACCTAGATGACTGGCTCCTAACTGCCACCTCCAGGCATCTACTCTTGCAAAATCTAGCAGCCACTATATCCCTAGGCAACTCCCTAGGAATCACCTTCAATTGGACAAAGTCCGTGTTGCTGCCATCTCAGCGCATTTGGTTTATCGGAGCAGAGATAGACTCAAAGCAAATGCGGGTGTATCTTCCTGCACAGAGGATAGAAACACTACAGTCTCAAGTTCGAGCTTTGCTCCTCAAACGTCGAGCCCCAGCCAGGATGGTTCTACAACTGTTAGGTTCCATGTCGGCCACCGTTCTCCTAGTCCCCTTAGCAAGGTTACATATGAGGATTCTCCAGTGGCTCCTGTCAGTCCAGTGGTCTTATCAGGATCTCCCACTCTGTCACCACATTGTGATCACAGAGGCGTGCAAACAGGACCTTCGTTGGTGGCTTTTCCTCCAACCTGGATCAGGGGCGACCCTTCGTTCTACCACCTCCAGTGGCCACATTGACTACGGACGCCTCCCAGACGGGGTGGGGGGGACATTACCTGGGCAGGTCAGTCCAAGGCAAGTGGCACTCCGAGTCTCCTCCACATCAACATACTGGAAATGAGGGCGGTGCTTCTATCGCTGCAAGCACTGCACAGTTATCTCCCCCAGGGCACGATTGCCATTCAGTCCGACAACATGTCGGTAGTCTGGTACCTGAACAAGCAGAGGGACCAGATCCTACCCCCTTTGCAGAGAGGCCATGAAGGTATGGGATTGGGCGATTGCAACCAAACGTTTTCTGGTAGCAACACACATTCCAGGGAGATCCAATGTGATAGCCGACAAACTGAGCAGAACTATTCTCTCCCCTCACGAGTGGTCTCTAAACGACAGAGTGGCAACTCAGATTTTCAGGCGATGGGGAACTCCTTGTTGCGACCTTTTTGCAACCCCCCTCAAATGCCAACAGTTCTTCTCTCTCACCCCAGTTCTGGGGGAGATTCCCAAGGACGCCCTAGTCCAAGCTTGGCCCACCGGTCTGCTATACGACTTTCCACCGGTTCCCCTTCTTCCCAAGGTGATCCATAAGGTGATTCGCTTGGAGAGCAAAATGATTCTAGTTGCCCCATACTGGCCTCGTCAAGTCTGGTTTCCCTTTCTTCGCAAACATGCACTGGACGGTCCATGGTTCCTGGACCAAGTTCCGGATCTCTTGACCCATCAGTCGGTACAGCTTCATCAGTCCCTCCACTCGTTGAAGTTAACAGCTTGGCTCCTCCTCTTCCGACCATAGTCAGGAACCATGCTTTGGACCCGGAAGTCGTACATATCTTGTCCTCAGCCCACAAGACTTCTACTAAGAAAATGTATTCCAGCAAATGGAAGAGATTTGCTATTTGGGCACAACTCCGGGGCTTAGACCCCTTGACAGCCCCGTTGTCAGAGGTTCTTAAGTTTTTAGCTTTTCTGTTCAATCGAGGTTGTTCGGTCTCTACC